>NC_045672.1:32145058-32431666 GCF_003331165.1 Xiphophorus hellerii | reverse complement strand
AGCAGCGTGTTTTCCTGCTGCTCACCTGTTTGAAGGTGTGCAGCACTTCCTGCCTCTGGCTGAAGTGCCTGAAGAGCAGCTGCAGCGCTCCGGACACCAGAGGGGCGTAGTTGTGCATCGTCAGATGGATCAGCACCCGCAGGAACATCCGGCCTCCTTCGTCGTCCACTTCCAGGATGCTGTTCATCTTCCTGCACAGACACAACTCCTCAGCACCCGCAGCCCTCAGGAAGCAGCGGGCCAACATGGCCGACCACACATACCCGACTCCAAACATGGCCTCCGCCTGGTCGCCGATCTGCTGCAGGTTGACGGTGGCCTGAAGGAGAAGAAGCCGTCAACAATCACAGAAAAGACGGAAAATCTCAAACATTTTAACAAAGAGTTTCAAACTCTCACCTGCTTGTTCCACGTTAGTGGTGGCGTCAGCTTCAGCCATGGGGTAAACGTCCAAAACTCCTTTTTGAAGACGGAGAGCAGGAAGGACAGACGGTAGTCCAGCCGGACGTTCAGGATTGAACTGAGGAAGGCGACAGCGTCACATGTTCAGTTACCAATATGAACTAAAATAAAAAGTTAATGTCAGGGTCTGTAATTCATTAATATCATTTTAATCTAAAACTATATTAACAAAATAAGCAACATTTTCAAATCAAAAACGCTTTTTGCCGCTAAATTGTTGAATAAACAGACGTCAAAGTTCAACAGAAATTTATTTATAGTTTAATCTTCAGGTTCTTCAATCATCAGATTTCCAGAGTTTCTCTGATCGTTCATGGAGATTCTTCAGAAATGTAGAAATGTGACATTAGCATTAGCTGCTACACGTTTAGCATGGAGATGCTATTTTAGGCTAGCATAGCTTTGCTAACAGGCTATCTCCTTTTACCACAACCTGAACACAACAACAGTCTTTTCCAGCATCAGATCATCGTTTCGACCAGAGGAGCCGTTTCCATCGCCGCTGTTAGCGGATGTAGCGTGTGCGTCAGATTTACCGGTGTACCAGAAACGCACAAATACAAAGGTTCCAGCTTGAGACTTTTGTATGTAAAAAAATAAAATAAAATTGTAACTATATACAAGATTGTATATATATATACTGTATATATATAATACAATATATAATTAATTACTACACCGACGTCCCGTGTGCTTCCTGTTCTACTGCTGTCACTTTGGATAAAAAGCAGCAAAACTCAACAACTATAAATGTGAGTGAAACGTTTGTTCCAAAGAATCACTTCCTGAAGCACAATTTATACAAGTAGAAGTGAAATGACATGTTTTATTCTGTAGAGGGCGAGATACTACGTCATCGCAAGTGTCATCGGTGAGTATCAACATGGCTGATGTTTAGCATTAGCTTCAGCTAAACACTGTGTTGATGCAGATCGTTAGCGCTGCTCATCATTAGTGAACTGAACTGCATTAGTCATTTAAATAAATACTTTCCTAACCTGTAAAATCTCCAGTATCTTCAGCTTGGTGTCCATCACCGTTAGATCCAGATTGTCGATGCAATCTTTGCTGCCTCTCTGTCCCTCCAGCACAAACCCGGCCCCCTCGGCCCGGCGCCGCCGAGCGTGGACTGCCTCCGGTTGAGGACCATGGTGGACATCATCTGTCCCATCCCATGGATGGTGCGCCTTACGTTCCTCCCTGTGAAAACAAACCACAGTCAGCTCTGATGCACTGACCTGGAGTTCTGCTGAAGTACTGACAGCAATATTTCCTTTAGCTGAGGTCTACAGATGCCATAATGCTGCGAGTTTGTAGAAAAGTAAAGGAATGCTAACTGTTGGTAGGCTAAAGGTTAGCCAGACAGATTATGTCTACTTCAGGTGCAAAACATTCCCAGAACCCTAATTTAAAAATCGAGACTATCTCTTTAAACCCTGGTAGAAGTTTCAGCTTTCATAAGGTAGGGGGATCTGTCCCGTCCATCTGTCGCGTCCTCTAACAGGGTCCATCTGTCCCGTCCATCTGTCCCGTCCTCTAACAGGGTCCATCTGTCCTGTCCATCTGTCCCGTCCTCTAACAGGGTCCATCTGTCCCGTCCCCTAACAGGGTCCATCAGAATCAGAGGGTCGTACCTGAGCTTTCCTCCTGAAACGGGATGCTGCTGTGTGCAGGGTTCGGTTTGCAGTCAATGATGCCCAGCAGAGTCCTGGTGAGTCTGAGCAGCTCAAAGAAACTGTAGAAACCAAAGTAGATCAATGTCTGGCTAAACTCACCACCTGCGTGAAGAGGAGGACAGACAGCGGGTGAAGAGAGCGGCCGGATGGATTCTGATCGCCGTAGCAACGGGAAGAGAAGAGAAATACCTCGTATGTGAGTTTGTTTTTCTCCTCGTTGTGGAACGGAAGCTCATCGTTCAGGACGTTGTTCAGGTACTCCTCCATGAACACCATGGTGTTCGCAAAACGGTTCTTCTTGTTGTCTCTGCTGTCGTCCAGGTTGGAATCATAACTGAAATGAGAGACTAATTTCATATGATCTTATAAAGATCAGCAGAAACTGATCTTTATAAGATCCAGATCCCACAGAGATCATCCAGATCTTAGAAAGATCATTTCCTGATGTTTTTCTCTGTTTGTTTAGTCTGGACCAAAACCTAATTTAGTTTTTTTTTTCACTTGGTGCCGTTTCCTTTCATAATCATTTGTAAACAAACCAATGCAGGTGATGATTGCTGCTCCAGTGCTCCCAGTGTCTCTGTCACACTGGTGTGATTATTGACAGTTTGGTATTTTTGTCTCCTGAAAACGTTGGAAACTATGAGCTACAGAAAAGTTTCGTGGTCTGACTGAGGGCTGGTGTGTGTCGGGCCCTGATAGGGCCTCTGAAGACGGAGGCAAGAGGGAGAAGAAAGGAGCGAGCCGGCCAAGACGGATGGATGCCGAGGCCACAGAGCATGCTCAGACGGGCGGGGGTCAGAGGTCAGAGGTCAGGCTAATTTGCAGCTTATTGAATGGAAACGCGTTTCCTCTGATGGATGGGTTGGGAGCCAGCTCTGGTTTTTCCACATGGATGCCGATTGTTTCGTTTTAAAACCAAACGTGATGACAAGCCGGGCCTTTGGGGTGGCGGCCATCTTTGAATCTCTGGTTCTGATCCAGAGCAGACGGAGCTCTGATCACAGGATGGATCTGCTGAATCCCAACAGGAGCTGATGGACGTTCAACACATTAACATGGTTATCAGAAACAGTCTGGGGAGGGGAAGCTGCTAAAGAAGCCAGGAGAGTCCAGATTGACCCAGTAGAAACTGTGCAGGAGGAGAAACTTGTGACAACTTTGGTGTCGGTGCTTTGAAAATGAGTGATGAGCTCCAGCAAGCTGAGCTAGCAGTTTAGTTTAGCGGTTTAGCTTGTTGGTCTGGCTTAGCGCTTTAGCTTGTTGGTTTAGCTTAGCGGTTTAGCTTGTTGGTCTAGCTTAGCGCTTTAGCTTGTTGGTTTAGCTTAGCGCTTTAGCTTGTGGGTCTAGCTTAGCGCTTTAGCTTGTTGGTTTAGCTTAGCATGCGGTTCATTGCATCATGCAGTGATTTCCGCGTTGGGACAGACTCACTCAGCATGACCTGCTGTTGCTTAGGCTGATAAAATCAGTGACCTCTGAACTCTTCAATTACTACATGCTGTGATCTTGTTGGGGGTCGGGGGGAGCAGGGGGGTAAGGTCGGCCTTGTTGCCCCCCGGGGTAACAGTCGGGGGAAACTCTGGGTGAGAACAACCTGAGAGATTTCCTCCTGGAACCAGTTAAACCTGGAATCGTTTCCAGTTGTTCTGGATCCCTGCTGGGATTCTGGATGCAATTATTCCCAGAACCTGGTGGACTACTGCGGAAACATTCAGGACTACTGGGACCATTACTGGGACCATTACGGCAGTGCTGATCTTATCTGGAGGGTAGTTAGCAGAACCGTTAGCAGCCGTTCTGTTCTTGGTTCTGGAAGCTGAGCAGCAGGTTTATACCAGTCCCTTCCAGTACCTGCAGACTGGGAGCCGAACATGACAGAACTTCAGAACCGACGGTATTTGCTGGTACCCTAACGAGGCTCGTGAACCGATTATCCTCAGCTGCTGTTCCTCTGTGTGAAGGAATCGAGAAACGTTCGGCTCCGTCGCCGCTCCACTGGTTCCTGACGGATCCGTTCGGTTCCGTCGCTGCTCCACTGGTTCCTGACGGATCCATTCGGTTCCGTCGCTGCTCCACTGGTTCCTGACGGATCCATTCGGTTCCGTCGCTGCTCCACTGGTTCCTGACGGATCCGTTCGGCTCAGGAAGCTGCTGCCTGTTCGTTGAGTGTTTTATCCACGGTTCACGATGCCACAGGTTGATATGGCTGCATTTGTTTCTGCCGCCGTTTGTCTCCCAGTCGATGATATCGACATGATGAGGTTCTGCTGGGAGACGGCCCAGTGTTTCTGTTCAGGCCCAGTTGGACTTGAAAAGGTGAAATCTTTAACAGCTGTGGAGTTAAAGTCTTTCATTGGGTGGTGGAGATGCTAACCTGCTGCTGCTCTCGGCCTGTTGGCGAAGTTAACCGGTCAATAATTATCGGCAATAATCCGAGTCATTTATCCAGTCAGGAGAAAATAATGAGTTTGTTTTTCAAAGTTACATTTTTACAAAGTTATTAAATTTCACAGTTTCAAACTGAATATGTAATTATCAAGCTAGTATTTAGCTAGGAGCTAAATGTTTAGCTTGAAAGTTTATTTGCTAAAAAGTGGAAATGGACTATCAAAATAAAAGCTGGGTTTGTGACCCTCTATATCACAGGGGTCAAACTCCAGTCCTGGAGGTTCGCTGCCCTGAAACCTTTCGATGAGCCTTTGCTGCAGAACCTGAACAGAATAATGAGGTCATTAAGGTTCTGGAGGACCGATCCACACCAGGAGGAGGAAATGAAACCGTTTTATTCCAGGGTTTTCTACCTGTGGCTCATCTAAAACCTGCAGGACTGGAGTTTAACACCTGGACATATGAGTCCTGGATCATTAAATGTTTTTCTGTAGACTGATGGAAACGTCACGTTGCCTTTAAAACGACTCATTCTGTGTTTTCACCTGAAACGAAGAATGATTCATTCAAAATCATTCATTTAAATAAATGGTGACAGAAATGACAGGCAGTGTATGGAAAGCAGGATTTTATAAATAGATTGGTTTGAATGTGAACGCCAAGCGGACCAGAGACCTAAGCTCGTAACTCTGGGTGGTTTAGGTGGAGGAGGTTCTGCAGTACCGTCTGCTCCCTGCGGTTCTGGACTCGGTTCAGTCCTAAGGAGCGGAGATCAGCTGTGCTGGAGCGGCTGGCTTCTTGCTGATGCTGCTGGAGGGTTTCAATGTTCCTGAGGGATGATGGGATGTCGCCCTGCAGTACTGACGGGCTGGTTCTGATCCGTCATGATCCCAGCTCTCATCCCGGGTCACCAGAGTTCGGTTCTGACAGAAAGAGGAAATGCAAACATTAGAGAAACTTTCTGATTTTCTTCTGGGGAGGTGGAGCGAGCGGTCCGATCCGGACCCGGTTCTGATACCTGAAGGCTTTACTCAGATATCGCTGGAGGACAGACTTAGTCTTCCACCCTTCCTTCTTCTCCTCCTCCATCATTACTTCATTTTTTCATTTTCAGCTTCATGTTTTCTCTGGTTTCCTCTCGTTCTGCCTCAGCTGCCAATAACCAAACATCCTCCTGATTTTAACTTTTTACTTTTCATTAACTTAGAAATTTGTTCATCTGTTTCCTCCAGCCGGTCGTCAGATGACTGCTGGTTCTGGCTCTGGTTCTGGTTCTGGTTCTGTTGCAGGTTTCTTCCTGGTAAAGGAAGATTTTCCTCTCCACTGTCGCTACTTTCCATCAGTATGAAGCCAATGATTCATTTACTTAGAAAATGTTTAAAGTAATTTGAATAATTAATTGAGCTTATTGTACCGTTTGATCAGCAGGATCAATCAACATGTGTGTATTGATTGTGTATCGATAAAATTAAAGTGACTCGTTTGTCCAGGACTTTGCATTGACTTTGTTGTGCTTTTGAAAAACAGATTGAAGTTGGAAGAAATCAGAATCTCTTCTTGTTCTGGAACATGAGAATCTCAGCTGTCAGTCTGTGAATCTGGTCGTTGTTCTGATCGTTCTCCTCTGGAGTTTCTGGTAAAACTCTGACTGCTGTAAGTCAAGAGGAAGTTGACTCGGTCCGTTTCTTTCTGGACGATGGAGTGCTGTCTGAACCGGGCCGATCGGCCTCCTGCCGGGCCGCCGAGCCTGGAATGTTTTCGCAGCGCGGAGATTCTCTGAGACAGAAAGTGATGCTGATATTTCAGGCATCGGCGTCGCTTTGTGAGGACAGGCAGGAAGCATCCAGAGACCAGAGTATTAAATGCTCAACGAGACGCCTCTGACCTCTAATCTGAGCCGGTCAGAACCAGGTGACTCAAATTAAAAGCTCAGTGTCCTCGGCTCCAGAAAGCATCTTGATCTGCTGATTCTTCGGCCCACTTTAAAGCCGAAGGATCCAGTCCTCTGAAGATTCGCCTCATGTGAAACAGCTTTACAGAAAACTGGACCTGGTGACCAGGAAACTGGACCTGGTGACCAGGAAACTGGACCTGGTGACCTGGAAACTGGATCTGGTGACCTGGAAACTGGACCTGGTGACCAGGAAACTGGACCTGGTGACCTGGAAACTGGATCTGGTGACCTGGAAACTGGACCTGGTGACCAGGAAACTGGACCTGGTGACCTGGAAACTGGACCTGGTGACCTGGAAACTGGACCTGGTGACCTGGAAACTGGACCTGGTGACCTGGAAACTGGACCTGGTGACCAGGAAACTGGACCTGGTGACCGGGTCGTCGTTAAGGTGTTGGTGCTGCAGCAGAACATTTTTCACTTCCCAAACAGACTCAGGCCCTTTGGTCTCACTTCAGCTGGTTAACGTCCGGGTCGGTTCCGCTCCAGTTCCGCTCTGTTCCTCGGTACTGTGGGCCGGTTCAAGAACTGCGGTGCAGGATGTTTACAGCATCTATCAGCCATAGATCTACAGTGTGGCTCCACGTTTTCATTTTTTCAAACATGCAGCCAAACGATGACCACATGACCGGCCGGCACCGGCAGAGCCGCACAGCTAATGCTACTGGAGATGAGTCAGACCCAGCCGGACCGGGCCAGAACCGGCTGAAGCCATGCTGATGGAAAATGGCTTCAGTCCCTGCAGGGATGGTTCTGGATCTGCCTGCGACTCGTTTCCATGATCCAGTTCCTCTTACCAGAACTTCTCATCCCCAGGCTTTGGGTCAGAGCCTTACCTCTGAAGGATCTTCATCCTGACGTCCTTCAGGAACAAAACACCAACTCACTGATGGTCCTGAAGGCAGGCAGGATGTTCTGTCCCACCCGGAGGAAACGGGACCCGCCTCATCAGACAGTGAGAAGCAGAACGTTCTCTAATGAGCTCCACGCTCGGGCAGAACTCCTCAAACCCAACACATCAGACGCCATCTTGTTGTGAATCGCTCACAGTTTGCTTGTCTCCAGGAAATTTGCTTGGCCGTGGAATCAGAGGGAATCATTTCCAAAGCAGTGTGTGACAGACGAGGCATCGAGAACGAAGCCAGAAGATTTTCCTGGAATTGACTGAAGTCTTGCGGCCGTTGGATTTACAATCCTCAAATTAACAAAAATACAAAACGGAAGACAAGATGAAACTTCCAGTGGAAACGACTCACATTCTGGAAGCACCGAGTTTCCATTGGATGGTGTTTCTCTGTGTGAAGTGTCTGCTGGACAGGAAGTCTCTCATCTAAAGCGATGTTCCTCCATGCTGAACGTGGCTGCAGCTCATTGGTCAGTCAGTGAAACCTTCTCTGATTGGTCGAAGTTCCATGTGACAAAAGTCAAACATTTTCCAACATTCTGTTTGTTTGTATTTCTATGTGAACAAGCTCAAAATGTCACATGTGTAACTGTTGCTTCCTGGGTCTGATTGACTTTAATGGGAGCAGAACTTCTTGATTCAAACGTCCTGGAGCGAATCGGACCTCCAACCCAGCCAGCGTTCTGCTGAACAGGCTCCAGTCCAACGTCTCTCCTCACTGTGCCTCATTGTTTCGGTTCTCAGTCACACAACACTGCAGCGCATTATTCAGACCTAAATCTTCATAATGCCCCTTTAACCTCCATAATCACATGAAGATTAGATGAGTCAGAAAACCTGAGCAGACAGAAACAGGCAGTCGTCACGTGAAGCTCTGAGTTCTGCAGAGAAACTCGTGTTAATCGAAGCAAAAGGCCAAAGACCTTTATTTTTGGTATTTTAGTTTTTGAAATATTAGTTGTTTTTCTGAGCAGATTTTGTTTCTTCTCTGCTGTCTGCTGGTTCTAAATCTGCAGCTGCAGCAGTTTTCTCCTGGTGGACCCTGAGTCGCTCCGCCGTGACGTTTACACACATTTACAGCCTAATTTCATGTAATCGATGTCTGGGTGGATTTGCATGGTTCTTCAGCAGAGAAGGCCACAAGCAGACCTGTTGTTCAGCTGAAACCCGGCGCCGCCTCCCCCCTCCGTCCTCCGTCTGTTCGCCAGCGGCTGCATGAATACCCATGAGCCACCAGGAGCTCTGCCAGCAGCTCCATTACAATCTGCACTCCTTTTCATCCCGCTCCATTCTCTCTCTGCGGGTCCAGATCTCGGCCAGCCTGCGCGGTTCGCGGGCCAGAAGCTGAACGCTGCAGAAAGCAGCAGCGTGTCCATTCCTGTGTGTTTAATGATGTGAAGGGATGAATCACCGTCTGCAGGCAGCGGCCGGCCTCCACAGCATCTACGTCCCGTCAACATTCAACATCTACATCGTTTATTCACAACGTTTCTTTAAAATGAAATGAAATTAGTTCTCATGAAATGTTTTAAAACCAACAAACGTGAGGATTAAACCTGCAGACGTTATTAGCTGAGGATATTTTTCAGGTTAGTTTTAAATGATGAGCAGTGAATTATTATGAAAACTGCATTTGATCAAAGTGAAGAAACCAGCAGGTCATGAGATAAAAACAGTTTAAATCATAAAAAACTGATTAGTGAAAATAAAACTCTGAAACTGACATGTTTAGTTACATAAGAGACTGGAGATTCAGCAACACGTAACGTTTTTACAGTGGAGTCCAAGAACCGAGCCGAGCCGGGCCATCAGAACCATCAGAACCATCCACCTGCAGTAGCCACTGTTCAGCCTGAAGAGGGCAGCACTGGGACACATTCAGGCCAAAAACTGCAAAATTATGCAAATTATTTGAAAATATCACAATTTCTATAAAAACAGCAGGGAACAATTGAAACTGTCTGCAATAAAACAGTTAACTTTGATTTAGTTACTCTTTAAAATGTTGAATGAAAAGAACCGAAGTGTAAAGAATCTGCAGCCAACCAGACTCAGCAACAAGAACTATTATTATAAATACCAGACGGTATTAATAATGTCTTTAAATATTGATATAACAAATGCAGGTTTTAGCAGCTTTTTAGTGAATAATTTGTGGGGGACCGTTTAGACTTTATATCAAGGACCATCGTCTCATCTTCCATTAAAATATGATTCTATTCTCTTTCCTATGAATATTTTGTTTTGTTTTGTTATTAAAAAGCACTGCATTTCATTGTCCATGTTAAGCTGAACATTCATTTATATACACACATGTATATATATATATATATACAGTATATATTCTGGCTGAGAGTGAAATGAGTCATGATCAGGAGCGTCTGCTGAATCTGGTTGGCTGATCAGAAGTTCAGACTGAAGGAGCAGCGGCGTCCAGATCCAGAGCTTTCTAGATGCGTTTCTGCTCTGGAACCCAGGATGGAAAACATCCAGCTGCTCCTTTCAGTCTGGACCAGAGATTCATCTGGAGGCAGCAGAACCGCCATCAGTCTGGAGCTCCTACTGAAACTAACCCAGAGAAATCTTTCCACTTTATGACTGAGACAAAAACTTGACTCGTGTCACATGACCTGCAGCAGCCAATCAGGTCTGGTTTTTTGGATTTGCTGCAGACTTTATTTTTATTGATCTGTTTCCGTTTTGCTGCTCTGACAGTTTCAAACCGTCTGCATGTCTTCCCCCAGGATTTGTCTGGTTTGGTCCCGTTTTCGGGTCGTCCCTCCAGCCGGGGAGAGAGAGGAGTCTGCACCTCCTCATTGGTTCACAGGCAGAGCAAAGTCCCTCCTTCCTCCTGAGGAGGAGGAGCAGTGAGGGTGGAGGGCCAGGCGTGCAGACGTGTTGCACAGATGGCCTGAGCAGCGGCGGCGGCGGCTGCACCGCTGAACTCTGGGACGGCGCTACACTGAGAGGAAGAGGAGGGAGGGAGGAAGGAGGTGTGGGAAAGTCCGAACTGAGGAAAACTTCCTCCTGCTTCTCCTCAGCAGGAAAACATGAGCAGAAGTTCTAGTGGATCCGTAGATGGAAGCAGCAGTTACACAGTCTGATCTTCATCTTCCTCCTCCTGCCGGTTCGGTCAGAGAGGAAAACACCTGCTGAACCCCGGAGGAGTAAAGGAGGAGGAGCAGAGGAGGAGGAGCAGAGGAAGAGCAGAGGAGGAGGAGCAGAGGAAGAGCAGAGGAGGAGGAGCAGAGGAGGAGCAGAGGAGGAGGAGCAGAGGAGGAGGAGCAGAGGAAGAGCAGAGGAGGAGGAGCAGAGGAAGAGCAGAGGAGGAGGAGCAGAGGAAGAGCACTACGCTGCAGGAGGTGAGTTTCTCCTCGTTTCTCCACTTTGCTGCTTTCAGTTGTTGCTGCGTTTGTTACTTCCTGCTGCGGAGCGTCAGCTGACAGACTGCAGGAGGAACAGAGGAGACGCCGGTCCTCCTGCAGACCAGGGCTGTCAGGGATCATTAACACACAGAACCGCCATCAGAACCATCACCAGAACCACCATCAGACCAAACAAACTGAAGGTGTGAGAAACGAAACGGTTTCCCCGATGAAGGACGGAGAGGAAAATCTTCCTCTGCTGCGGTTTAAACTGAAACTCTGAGCTGCAAACGTTCATCTAAGGTTCAAAAGTATTCATACCCCACAATGGCTGGAAATTATGGCATGAATGTGATGAAGACTCTGGAGGGAGATGAAGATTAGGGTGATGGCAAAGAGGGCCTCTTGAAGAGAAAGCAGCTGTTTGGTTTAAATACGAATTGATCATTGATTTATGATCTGTTGCTCCTGGGTTTGAATCTGACAGGATTCACTTCCATCTGTTCAGTTCAAAATGTGAATCAGTTTGAACTGAACAGTTCTTTAAATCTGGTTGTTTAGTGGAAACCTGGTAGCCTTCCTGCTCAGGTCATAATATTAATAATAATGTTTTCATTAATGAATCATTATAATTTACAACAAGCAGCAGCTTTATCATCCGACCTGCAGGCGTTACAGACGCAGCTGTTGGCACCTCAGATTCAAACACTAAATGCACTTTAGCAACAAAATGAGCAACATTTGCTGCTACATGTTTAGCATTGAGAAGCTAATTCAGGTTAGCATAGCTTCGCCGGTAAACTCGCTGCATCCAATCAGATCATTTTTTATTGTCATGCCAAGGATTGAATATTTAATTACACATCAAACGGTTCAAACTCTGGATTGTTTTTCTCTGGTGGCGTTTAGATCCGACCAGCAGATCAGAGCGACATGAAATCCACCCAGCTTCAAATCCACTCAGCTTCAAATCCACCCAGCTTCAAATCCACCCAGCTTCAAATCCACCCAGCTTCAAATCCACTCAGCTTCAAATCCACTCAGCTTCAAATCCACCCAGCTTCAAATCCACCCAGCTCCACATTAGAGAAAAACTTATAATATCAGTAAATATCGGTTATTGGCCCAGACGGCAGCATTATAGTCGGATATTGATATCGGCCCAGATTTTCACATCGGTGCATCCCCAGAAAAAAACAACATAAAGGCGCATTAAACATAAGTTATCGGTTTTTATTTACATTTTATTGAAAATTAGATGATAAAACATATTTCTGGTTAATAACCAATAAAAACATATTTTATTTATGTGAATGTTTCCTCTGGTGATTACTCTCTGAGAGGCTGGAAGGCCTCCGTACCATCACCCTAATCTTTAGCTCCTCCACTGCAGCGCAGCTTTCAGGATGAACACAGACCAAAATGAAAAATGCTGCAAATAAAAAAACAAAAAACAGGAAGCATAAAATGGTGCAAACTTATTCCACAGAACAGACGTCCTCCAGACCACCGCGGGGAGTCTGGAGTCAGAAATATCACCTACCTAAATATGCTGCTGTTCTGTAATATTGTATAAAACTGCATTATTGAAAAAAACGTTTGTTTCTTTAATTTTGACTGGACATCCTGGACGGTGGCCGACTCCCCCTAGTGGTCTGGAGGACAGCATTTTCTGTTTCTGTTTCCTGTGTTTGCAGCATTTTGTGTTGCATTTATTTTGTTTGTTGTAGGTTTTTGCTTCTGTTTTATGCTGTTTTTTCTGCTGCATTTGTTTTTTCTGTTTTGGAGTTTCCTGTTTCCCGTTTCCTGAACATTTTTACTCGTCGGCACAGAAAATTCTCCTGAACTCTTGAAAACGGAGGAATGGACTGAAAATGATCCAGTTTGAGCAGAAGTCAGATTTCATCGACTGTCTTATTTTTATGTTTAGCAGCAGGACGTTTGGCTGCGTTACTCTGGTAATAAATCTCAACCTGCAGAGCAGGAAGCCCGGCCCGGTCCAGTTCGGTCCAGCCCGGTCCGGTCCGGCTCTCGGCTCCTGATAGGTTTGGTTCAAATGGTTGAAACTCGGGTTGAACTCGAGTCGTTCTGCAGACCCTCTGGACTCCGTCGGTGTTTTTCTGGACCGGCCGATCGGACCGCTGAGGGCAGGTTCTGTTTATATCCTGAGGAGAACAGAGAGTTGGATCAGAACCTGCAGGGTTGAGCTGAATCCAAACACACACACACCGTTGCTTCATGGCTGTGGAATCAGGCGCGGTGATTATTGATCCGCCGGGTATCGATCGGGTCAGAATTGAGCCTCTGCAGATGTTCGGTTTCTGACTTCGGTCCAACGTGAAATAAAATCGGAAGCAGCTGCAGGAAGGAGTGTGATGATGATGATGATGATGATGAAGGCTGCCGTCCTTTGACCTTTTGACCCCGTGTTTGATTGTCTCTGTTGCATCAGAGGTCATGACCTCCGATGGATTTAAACTTTATTTAACCTTCGGTCTGTTTGGACCAAACTGAGTCGACAGGAAGATTCGTCACAAAGTTGATTTATTCCGATTTCATTTTCTATTTAGTTATTGTTAAATTAGTTTTATTCTGTTTTTAATTTTAATATGTGGAGTCAAACCATCAGCCTGTTGAGCTGAAGCGACGCAGCGCCGGATTACAGCCTGGATTATTTTTAACTTGCCGTTTCTCACTCTTCATATTTATTCTCACATCATTCTGCAGTTGAAGACATGAAGGAGAAACTTCTGCATGTGGAGGGAGAAGTTCAGCAAAGAAATCTGATAAATTTCCTGAAAATACTCTGATAAATGTTTTCATGAGTTTCTATTTAAAGAATCAGATATTTAATCATCAGGTTTGTCTCATTTCTGGCTCTTCTGAAGCTCAGCTAGTTTTGTTGTTTCTCACAATCAAAGAAGAAGTCCGCAGACAGGAAATGATGTTTTCTGGTTAGCAGACAGGAAATGATGTTTTCTGGTTAGCAGGCAGGAAATGATGAGCGCGCTCAGGACGTGTTGCAGAAACCTGCTGCATGCTCAGGTTTTTTTTCTCGCCTGTGGGTCATGATTCAGAAGTTCGTCCTTCCAGGTTCAACAGCGCAGAACCGCGTCCTGCAGCTAGCAGCTAACAGTTAGCTGCTAGCTGCTAGCAGTTAGGTCCAGGTGTTGACGTGGTCTGCATGTGTTGCAGGTCTCAACCCGGTCCAGACTCAATGTTTTGTTTTTTGTCCTCCAGTGGATTTTGTGACTGACTTGATTCTCGTCTGGACTGCAGTAACCTCTGCAGCCTTGAGGGGGCGCTGACACGCTAACTGTGGCTGCAGTGTTTCTGTTTCTCACCAGCGGCCCATAAATCAGCTCATAAATCTCTGCCGCCTTAATTGTCCTTCTCACTTGGCTTCATTTGGCCGAAGGTCGGTTCGCCGGCGTTGGGTTTATCTTTAAACGCCTCTGATTGGACCTCGCTCGGCTCCTTCGCTCGCATTAGGAACCCCCCCTCCGTCTTACTGAGGCAGAATTGATGAAATTGCTAATCGTTATAGACTGCTGCTTGGACCGGCCGACCTTCAGAGGAGGAAGAGGAGGAGGAAAAATGCTGAGGTTCAGTTTTTTAAAGGGAGTAAATTCTTCATGAAGCAGTTTGTAAACCCAGTTAAAGTCCAGATCTGTAGTTTGACGCCAGGTTTCCACATGAATGTGACTCAGCTTGGTTGGTTCTGATGGTTCTGTCTGAACTGTGTGTTAGCATTCACTGGTTTCATTATTAGCTACATTGGCCGCTAGCTACCTGCCTGAATTCGCACTCGGGACCCAGTTGTTGATTGGTTCTGAGTTGGTGGGGTTAGCCATGTTGGTGAGTTGCCAGCATTTAAACGGCTAACGGCTAACAGGAGGTTGAGCCGTCCATCAGTACTTCAGTGCTGCTGAGTAGAGATTTATGAAGCTTTTTAAAAGCCTCCCAAACATCAGAGTTCAAATCATCAAACTGAAGCTAATCGTCCTCAGAGAGCAAAGCTCCACCCGAAACGAATCCTGGAAAACTTCACCAAAGTGGGCGGAGCCAGCAGATGCTGAGGGGCGGGGCTAAGTGTGTGGGCGTTGCCATGGGTTTGGTTAGAGTGTTGTTAGCTTAGTGACGTTTTATGCTTAATTTATGGACTTTTCAGACCGTCTAGCAGCAAATCTGGACTTCATTGTTGACATGATGAACGACTGAATGAACTAAATGAACTAGTTCTCACTGAACACTGAGAACTGAGGTGAACCAAGCTAAAACTACAGGGTGCAGGTATAAAGTTAACGTGATCCCAATCTGTAAGCTATGAAGAAATTTCTTAAATGCTGCAAAATATGTTTTCATAAATGTTAAACCGAACAGTAATTTTGTCCATATTTGCTTGAGGAACTGTTTGGACGTCAGTGAGATTTCTAGCTGCTTCTTGTGAACGTTCATTGAATACGCAGAAGAGACAAAGTTTCTTTTTTTGTGTTGTTTGCTATGGAGGTCAGATGCTCAGGTTTTCCTGCCTCAGGTCATTGTACGGCGGTGAGGTCTTGCGTTTTTCACCGGCCAAGCAAACAGGTAGTTGAATTTCTGCTGACCGTCGTTCTTGACCATCATTTCTGAATGGCATTTTTCACTCCTGATCACAGGAAATGCAAATGAATACACACTTTGTTTTAACTGAAAGCAAACAGTAGTTTGTTTGTTTTTTTTTTTTAAAGGTTTTGTTGGCTCTAGTGGCCTTTATTTGAAAGTAGTTTGACAGGAAACAGGGTAATCAGAGAGGGGGAAGACATGCGGCAAACGTCGCCAGGCCGGGAATCGAACCTACGACCACCGCTACAAGGACTAAGGCCTCAACATGGGTCATGCTTTGCCCCTGCGCCACCACAGCACCCCAAACAGTAGTTTTAAGATAAGTACATGAAGTGTGAATGGAGCTCAGTGCTGCAGTCCAGAAACTGGAAGGGAATCTGATCTACAGATCAGAAAGATGAGAATGAAATATATGTTACCAGACATCAAAAGGAAGAGCTGATTAATATAATAAAAACCCCGACTGACTTCTGAAAGAGTTTTACTGTAACAAGACAATAGCGAGCAGGTAAATCTGAACTTTGTTCTTCGTTCGTGGCTGAGATGAAAAGTTTGAGCGTGTCGGTGGAAACGTTGTACTGAAATCTCTGAGTGTGTTTGAGGAACATCTCTTCTGTTTCACGGCTCTGATCTCTGAGTGTTGGGTGATGAAGAGCAGCGGCTGCATCATCATCTCACGATGCCGCAGCAGCCGTAAACCCACACTGCGACGGCAGCGAGTTAAACTCTGCAGCGGCGTCTCTGGGAGAGCTGCAGATCAGGTCGCTGTGTTCCTGTGGATCCATTAGCCGGAGGAGAGTGATCCACCCTGACACAACGAGGTGAAGAGGAGCAGCAGGAGGCAGGAAAATGAGCGGCAGATGAAGGTCACGGACGATTTCTGTGACTCCAGGGGGGGAAACCTGTTGGTGGTCAGACAGACAGACAGTATCCCAAAATAATCCCCTGGGTAGCTGTATTAGCTTCTTCATCTCTCCGAGGAACGGCCCCATAAACTGAAGGGTAAATATCATCGTGAGCTGTTAGACCCAAATAAATGATCGTTTCTGAGGAATTTAACAAGTAGACCAGAAAAAGCATCCAGCCTGAGCATTACACACCTTCCTCATACCCCAGTAAGATCATCATTCTCTCACTTTGTGCAACATTTTACCTCAAACTCATTCCCTCATGATCTGACCTTGAACTTTGATGCCAAACATCAATTATACACCAACCTTATACTTTGAACCTAAACTTTATTCCTCCACCCTGACTCCATACTCCATCATACTTCTCTATTCCACAAATCTGTTCAGCTTTAGATCATCATACCCAGCGTTGTTCCTACCGATGGACCCAACATTATACCCGAGCAAAGTTCCCCAATATCCTACTCAACGTCTTCCTCCAACGTCGTACGCAACATCAGACCTAAATAACGTGAGGTACAACGTCTTTCCTAACGTTGTACCTCACGATGGACCCAACAATAAACCCATTGTTGTACCCAACATCAAACCTGAACAACTTTCTGCGACATCGTACCCAACATTTAGATCATACCCAACATTTAGATCGTACCCAGCTCGGGTTCTACCCAACGTTGTACCCCAGCATCATACTCAAACAATATTCCCCCATGTCGTACTGAACATCAACATCTTCCCCCAGTGTTTTAGTGCAGTCAGTCCAACCCAATGCCGTTCCTCGGCCTCAGAAAATGTTCTGATCCATCGATCACTACAAGATGAACTCAGAGAGACAGTCTGAGCAGTTTCTATCCTTTAGATCAAAACTGCACATTTCAAAACATGACATGAAAAGGAGGCAGCTGAGCAAGCTAACTCTGACGTTAGCATTAGCATGATGAGTATCTACACAAATTGAGTGATAGACGTCCAGAACGTCTGCTGGTTTTTCTCCAGGTTGGTCTCTGGTTGGATCGTTGGTATGATGTGCTTTTAAAACCAGTTGTTTATATTTGGATTATTTCTGGGTCTCTGTTGGTGCTGCAGGTTTTCCATACAGTTTGCTCCCTGTGTTCAGTTTATCAGTTATTTCTCTGTGAATTTTAGTTTTTTACAGTTTTTACTGCCAGTTTGTGAATCATTTGGTTCATCCTGAGTTTTTATCCTTCAGCAGTTCCTCTGTTTAAACTATTATTAGGATATTTTCCTGTTAGTTTCTCTCCTTAGGAAGGTTTCTGCTTTGTTTAAAAAGCCCCGCTTGATGAATAATCGGCTGAAATTTATTGTTGACCAATCATTTTACTGCTTCAGGCAGCCAATCAGCGTTTGGAGAAAGAAAGTGGCTAAAATATTAAAATGAGTCTGGATTAAATGTTTCAGACGGAGCTTCAGTCTCCAATCTGAAACAGAAACGGATGAATCTTCACCTGAGCTGCTGGAGAGAAGAGAGAGGAGCTTTAGAGAGGAGAGGAAGAGAGTCTGACCTGCTGCTCCTCTTCCTCCTCCTTCTCCTCCTCCTCCCACATCACCCCCGGTGACCTGCTGGCGCCTCCTGGTGTGTCTGGAGGCGTCGGTGCAGCATCCGTCGATACGAAGTAGAAACTGGAGATGGACTTGTTCGGTTCTGATCCGAGTCCTTCAGCAGTCCGACTGATGCTTCCTTTCAGTCCGCCCACGCGCCGCCATGTTCCTGCTGCTTCATGTTGTTTCTCCCATTTACTTTGTTTCTTACTTTGTTTAAAATTTTACTTTGAAACAAAGTTTTCCAAGCAAACTTTGGGCGACTGAAGCTCATTTGTCATTTCCTGACCTTTAGCCTGCTGGGGAAAACCAGTTCAAATATCCATGGAAACCACTGGTTGGAATGGGAATACTTTGGCTTCTGGTAACAACTTTCCAGAATGTTTCCTTATTTTTTCCATCAGCAGCAGAAATTTGCTCATTTCTGCAGCAGAATGAAGAGAAAAGACAAAATGAATCTTGAAAATCAAATAAACACTGTAAAACTTTTAGAAACATGAGCAAAAAATACATAAAATGTATATTAATTTGAGCGATTTTCAATCAGCCTTGTGACTTCATATAAAGGTAATTTGTTGAGCTAAATTATATTATATATAATAATATAATTTATATATTATTTATATATATAACAGAACATAACTTGACTTCCAACTCAAAACTGTCACTGGAAAACTTTGATCATTTCTGGATAAAGAAGAAAAGATTCCTAATAAAATGTTTAAAATAAAATAAAAATGTGATTTTGAGTTAACAGAGATCCATCAGATAGCATAGATTTTTAGTTTATGCAATATTTTCTTTACAACAAATTTTTGTCTGTTTGTAGGCAGAAATCAGAACCGGTAAAAGTGGACCTGCAGCTGGTTTCTCTGTGTTGTTTTAACAATAAATGTATTTTTATTTCCATTAATTGTTTGTTTATTAGGAACTTGAGCTCTAATAATCAGCTTTAGAAACATTCCCGACCTTTTCAGAGCCGGGTCGATTCAGAATCGAGTCCGTCTGGAGGTCAGGTCCAGGTGAGAACCTCCACGGCCCGGCCTCGTTATCCAGCTGCCCCCCTCCGGCCCCCGCCCCCCTGTTTGGACCACCATCCCGGCTAATTGGAGGCGCTGCATCGCCTCTCCCCGGAGCCTTTTGCTCTTTCTGTTTCTTTTCCACAAACCCAGTTGGAACTGGCAGCTCTGAGCGAATCGGGAGCCGAGGCAGAAAGTCATTACTTCAGTCCGCCGGTGTGTGTGTGTGTGTGTGGGCGTGTGTGTGTAATCCCAGCATCAGTATGCTGCTCAGGCTTCGCAGCAGAAGGAGGAAATTGAAGAGAGAGAGAAAGAGAGGAGGGCGAGTCCAGCATGAAGTTCTTTTGATTACAGATGGTAAATGTGCCTCCATCGTTTTCTCACTCCGGGGATTCAGGCGACGTGAGACGAATTACTGTGTGTGTGTGTGTGTGTGTGTGTGTGTGTGTGTG
Source organism: Xiphophorus hellerii (assembly GCF_003331165.1). Classification (NCBI taxonomy): domain Eukaryota; kingdom Metazoa; phylum Chordata; class Actinopteri; order Cyprinodontiformes; family Poeciliidae; genus Xiphophorus; species Xiphophorus hellerii. The sequence continues at coordinate 32,412,370 of NC_045672.1, read as the reverse complement.
TGTGAGTGTGTTTGTTCTGTTTGGGTTTTATTAGAAGCAAAGCCGGGTCACACGGGTCGACACAGAACATTGAACCACCTGAAGCTTCATTAGATTCTGTCATCCGAGCTCCGAGTCGGGCAGATCTTCATCACCACCTCTGCTCCTCTTCATCACCCCCCAATAATGACGAAGGATTCAATGTGTATAAAATAAATTTTTTGATTAAAAACTCTGATCTCAGACATTTAGAAACTTTATTGAGTTTATGCTCGACACCGGTCCAGAGCGGATACTCTGAACTCGTCCTGCAGGATTTCTGTCCTGGATCCTCTAGCACACAGGTGTCAAACTCCAGTCCTCGAGGGCCGCTGTCCTGCAGTTTTTAGATGTGCATCATGTACAAAACACTGGAATGAAATGGCTTAATTGCCTCCTCCTTGTGTAGATCAGTTCTCCAGAGCCTTAATGACCTAATTATTCTATTCAGGTGTGGTGCAGCAGAGGCACATCTAAAAGTTGCAGGACTGCGGCCCTCGAGGACTGGAGTTTGAGACCCCTGCTCTAGCAGGTCGGGGAACTTTAGGGAACCTTCTGCACAAACTCTGGATTAACTTTTTCTAGCCAAACTGGAAACATAAAAATCATTTCCACAACTAATGACTAAAAATCTGAAGGAAAGAAACAGAAGAAAAATAGTTTTTTTTGTTCCTGAACCTTGAAGGCAGCATTCAGCCCACTAACTCGACTCCAGGCCGTCTGCCTAGTCAAAGTCCGGTCCGGTTATTGAGGTGTGAACACTAATCGACCTTTGACCTCTAGGTTTAGTTTGAATGTGCAGACCGGAGACCGCTCCAAAAGCAGGAAGTGGACTACAGCGCAGGGCATTCTGGGTAAATCCAGCCAATGCTAGCGTGCTAGTCTAGCACTAGCAGCAGAAATGGCTCCTGGTCTTCAGCCAAAGACTAAAGAGAAATCCTCCAACACTAAAATCTGACGCCTCCATCTTGTTTCCATCTGGTGAAGAAGGAAGTTGCTCTCAGTGTCTTCAGAGGTTTTTGTGTCGTTTCCTTCAGTGGTTCTTGGTGCAGCGCCCCCACAGGCCAGGAGGGGAACAGGTTGGTTTAGGTCAGAACCACAGCAGCTGGAGGTGGAGCAGATGATGGAGTTCTGGTTCCAGTAGAACCGGGTCGACCGGACCATCAGGAGGGAACAGTCAGTTTCCTGATGAGCTGCCCTTCTCTGTGTTGGTTCCTACCCTCCTCTGGTTCTGTTACCCCAGGTGTCACCTGGTTTCTGAGCTAGCTGTGTTTAGTTAGCAGCTGGTTGGAGGTGAAAGGTCAGTTTGTGTTGTTGGTTTTGTTTGTGGTTTTGATTTCAGCGTGCTGCAGAAACAAGCTTTGACCCATTTCCATTCGAGGCGTGACGCTGCAGAAAGGAGCTGAAAGCTGAGCTGCTGATGCCACACCGCTCCTCTGGGACTTCCTGCTCCACCGCCGTCTGTGCTTACGCCCCTCCCACTGCTCTCTGGCAGCCAATCAGGCGGAGGCACAGGTGTTGGTCTGGAAGAGATGGTTCCCTTCTGTCAGGACTCAAACTGGATCCGATCTGCACTTTGTTCTACTGCTAAGAGCAGAAACATCCAGCCACAAAGACGGACCTGAACTGACCCAATCACAGGAAGCTTCCTGATTGGCTGCTTGGTGTTTTAAAGGGACGGCATCAAGTAAAATAATCTGTTTTCATCTTTTTATCATGTCTTCATGTTTTATCAAAAACATTTTTGTAGTGTTGCTCTGATTCGTTCATGTTTGAGAAATCCTCTAATCTCCATGGCAACCATTTAGCTGTAAACACCTTGGTGGACCTAGCCCCGCCTTCGAGGTGAAGCTCCTCCCCCACTCAACTCCTTCAGACTAGCCAGCATCAATTAGCAAACAGCTGCTGAGCTCATGATAGGAGCTGCTGCTCAGAGCAACACTGGTAACAATGTTAAAGGGTTAATAGAGGAGCCATGTTGGATGACTTCCTGGAGGCGGGGCTTCAGAGAGAGCAGGAGTTCTTAAAGAGACAGAGGCCCAATTTAAAGGTCTTAAATTACAAAGTCAAATCACTCGAAGGCGGAGCCAGGTCCACTCTGGCTTTTTGTACAGCTGAATGGTTGCCATGGAGATTAAAGGATTTCTCAAACATGGAAGAATCAAAGCAACACTCCAGGCTTGTTTTTGATTAAACAACATTAAAATATGATGTGAAGATAAAAAATATAAAATTTAAATGACACTGTCGCTTTAATAATTTCTGAAGCCGTGTGGTTCTGATGGAGGTTCTGATGGTTCTGATGGAGGTTCTGATGGTCCTGATGGAGGTTCTGGTGGTCCTGATGGAGGTTCATATGGTCCTGATGGAGGTTCTGGTGGTCCTGATGGAGGTTCATATGGTTCTGATGGAGGTTCTGGTGGTCCTGATGGAGGTTCATATGGTTCTGATGGAGGTTCTGGTCGTTCAGAGTGTTGGTGTCCATCAGCTGTGAGTCTCTGCAGCATCTATGTTAGCGTTAGCGTTAGCTCCGCCGCCTGAGCGCAGTGTAAACGTCCCAGAGGTCCCAGCTGAGCTGCTGCTCTCCATCAGGCTATTTCTGTGTGAGTGGGAAGGATGATGCTGCGCCGCAGGCGGCGGAGGAACCAGCGGCCGCCGCTCCGTTTGCTCCCACTGAGGGAAGCGGATCATCTCTCCTCTTTACACATTTATAATCCATTTCTCTCCGTTATTTTATTCTTCTGAAACTGATCCAGTTGTTTCCGAAAGTATTCAGTTTATTTTTATAAATTCACAGCGAATGTCGTCTGGACTGATGTTATAATCCATGGAGTTACAGTATATAACTAAACTATAATGATTAGACAAACTATTTTAATTAATTTGTTTAATTCAGTTAGTTGTAGTTTTTAGCGTTTGCTTGTTTTTATTAGCTAATATTGTTTAGCTTCTGGTTAGTTTTTATTAGCTATAGAAGTAGTTTTTGTAGTTTATTAATGTTTTTGATCATGAATTTACTTTAAAAGTGAATCTGTGCAACTATAACATAAATGTCACCATTTGATGCTCTGTATCAGATTATAGCAAAAGTTAATCAGAAAGGTCACAGTATTGTGGTTAGATAAACATTGACTGATTAATAAATACTCAACAGAAGATTATATTTAAAAAAAAAATGTTTTAATTATTAACAAACTGACTGGATTTTTCTCCAAACTTTTTCCGTTGCCATTTTGTAAACTATCGTTACAAACGGCACCGTTAATTACCGACATAAAACTGATCACGTTAAAACAATCTGTTTCACATCAGATCAATAGATTCATATACACAAAAACAAAGGATATTATATTTATAATTTCAGTATGTTTTAGTTTTAAAAAAGCGTGATATAGTTCCAGTTAGTTCGTTTTAGTGGAAAAGTTCTCAGTTTTTCCTGTTAAGCTGCGTTTCCAGATCCTCCCTCCACCGTCCGTCCTGCTGCCGGTCGGTAGGAGCAGCATCAGCCTGAGGGAGGCGGCGGCACTGCTGCAGCTGCTGCTGCAGCTGCTGCTGGAGCTGCTGCTGGAGCTGCTGCTGGAGGACGGAGAGACGCAGCTCAGAGTCTAACTGATGACCTCTGCTGCCGCAGCCTGCAGCTGTTTGTAAGAAGGAAGATAAATAAATAAAGAAGACAAATGTCCCGTTTTCTGTGGAGGACAAACTAAATCTTCCCTGAGGCTCTGCTCTTCCTCCTCCTCCTCTTCATCCTGCTGCTCAGAGGAAGAGCAGCAGACAAAACCTGGGAATCACTGTTGGCCTCAGAAACCTATATCTCTGCTGCATTTCTCTTCATTTATTCATGTATATTTATTGATTTAAAGTGAAAAAGAAAAAGCATAAAGAGAGGAAGTGTAACTGCTGCGTAAACAGTCATTTCAAAATAAGAGCATCCATATAAAGGTCTGGCTATTTTTGAACAGTCAATAACTAAAAGTTTAATACAGTTGAATTGTATTTAACAGCCGAATAAATTAGCAGAAAAATTTAATTCAGGGGAAGCTAAGTGTGCTAAACGTTTTCAGAGTTAGCTAAAGCGCTATAGTGCTTAGCTAACATTTAGCTTAGCGGATTAGCAGAAGTGTGTCTAATGGACGGTCAAACAGTAAAGAAAAACTCAGTCATGATGTAGAAACCAGCAGAGCGCCCCCTGCTGCTGCTGTGAGAGTCCTGCTGGTCCAAAACCAGGAGTCAGCGCCAGCTAGCGGCTAGCTGTTAGCTGTTAGCACTCGGCAGGAGGTCCAGTTGGAGGGCAAATGGGTCCGGCTGGCTGTGGTTCTGGCCGGGTTGTGGGGAATTGGGTCAGTTTGTTTCCTTCAGCGCCGGCTCTCAGAGGGCCAACGGTTCTGGAGGGTTTAACTCAGCTGCTGTTCACACACACACACACACCCACACACACCCACACACACACACACACTCGGTCCGCTGTGACTGGATCTGGTTTCTCAGGCGCCTCAGTGACTCAAACTGGAAGCTTCCTCTTCCTCCTCCTCTTCCTCCTCCTCTTCTTCAAACGATGTATCTTCATGTTTCTGACTCGGCGCTGAACGTTTCACATCAGAACCTCAGACGGATCCAGGCGCTGGAATATTAGCCAGAGCTGATTCAGGTTGAAGCTATGAAGCTACGTTTAGCCGTAGCGTAGCAGCAGCGCTCATACAGCGTGGAACGTTTTTCTGCGTTTTCTGTTCGTATTTTCTGTTTATATTTGATGCTAATTTGTGTCAATATTGGAGAATGAAGCGTCTGGGTCTGAAGAGACCTGAGGTCAGGTGATTGGGTCGTCACATGTGATGATGTCACACTGAGGAAACGGCGGCAGCAGCAGAGCTGACTTCACTCTAATCAATGACATCATCATTTATTCCAGGAAGCCAGTCTGCTTCATTCAGTTCACACTGACTGGAATATTTTGTGTCAAATAAATGTTGTTTATTGCCAAAAGATGATTTAGAGAAAAAAACACTTAGTTTGTTATTTTGGGCAGATGATGGTTCTGGTTCTGCTGAGGTTCTGGAGGCCCAGCTGGTTGACGGCGAGCTGCAGGTCGTCTTCTTCGTTGGTTCTTCTCGACGTTTTCTGGGTTTTCTGGGATCAGATGGAGGAAAGTCAGAGTGGAGTGCAGAACGCTGCAGCAACAAGGCAGGATGAAAAACAATAATAATAATAATTAATAACATTAATAATAATTAATAATGATAATAATAACAATTAATAATAATGATAAGCATCACAAATGTTCCAGTTATTATGAATCAAAATCTAAGCAGCTGGTTTCAGTCTGGATTTAAAGGAGCTCACTGTTTCGGATGTTGTTCAGTTTTCTGGAAGTTTGTTCCAGATCTGTGGAGCATAGAAGCTGAATGCTGCTCCTCCATGTTTGGTCCTGGTTCTGGATGCAGAGCAGAACCAGAACCAGCAGCAGCAGATCTTTCAGGTTCTTCAGGTGACAGAAGGCCGACTTTATAACAGTCTTTATGTGACTCTGAAGGTTCAGGTCAGAGTTCAGCCTGATTTCTAGATTCTAGCTGTAATACCTGAATCTATGTCTCTAGATCTACATTGTTCCTCCTTGGGTCCAAACATCATAACTTCAGTTGGTTCTGATTGTCTGGAAAGAGATCTGCCGTATTCTCACTGTGGCACGCAGCGATTAGCATAATGCATGGTTACCGTGACAACAGCAGTTAGAAAAGACACGTTGCCTCAGTGTCAACAACAACAAGACGCTGAAAATAAAAGCATAAAGCTGGAAACGTTTTATTTTACACACAACTCGACATGGACCGAATAAAACCGCATGAAGATGATTAATAAACACAAACATTTTTTAAACAAACTACAAACCAACAAAAGTCTCATAAATAAACCAATAACAATATTGATCACAATAGACAGGTGATCAATATCAATAAATAATACATCTGGTAGAATATTCACAGAACCGCATGGCATTCTGGGACATGTAGGCAGAGGAAAGGCGTCAGCCGCTCACCGCTAAGCTAAGCTAAGCTAGCTGGGTGGAATCAACTAACGCTCATGCTTTGGTTGCCTAGCAACAGCCTGCTCATTAACTTGCTAAGTTTCAGGTTTTCACTTCATAACTGCTTGAAAATAATAAAACATTGTGGAATAAAACTTGGATAAAACGGTGAAGCTAAAAAAACTAATAAATAATTATCAATATCTACTGATATGAAATGCTTATGATGAGTTTTTATCGTCCGGCCCAAACTAACGACTCTGACATCCGACTCCTGTCAGTTCTAACTATTTAACTAAAGTTAATTAACAAATCAAACAAAATGTTTTTATGATTTTAATACTTTTTTTGTTTTATAGTTCATTAAACTAACAGTAACAAAAACTGAACTTAAGAAAATACTTTCATTAAGTAAATAAAAACAGTAATGAAGTGAAACTGAACTATAATGAAAACCCAGATCTGTTAAGACCCTGCTCCGCCCCCCAGGCTCCGCCCCCCAGGCTCCGCCCCCCAGGCTCCGACCCCCTTCGTGACCTTTGACCCCAGGACTCCCTCTGAAGCTGCTGACTCTCTGCTCTGACCAGTCCAGCAGGCTTCCCCCTCGTTTCCATGGCGATCTGCCTGCTGTGATTCAGGTGGGCTCAGTGGACCAGCGGTCCGATCGGACCGGCCGGCCCCTCAGCCGCCCCCCTCCCCCACCTGTTGCCATGGTGATGCTCCTGCTGTCTGATGGTCCAAATTTTTACTTTCACTTTCACTTCCTGTGCTGCGGCTCTGCTGCTGCTTCTGGGCTTCAGCTGCTCCGCTCATCCAGAACCTCCTTACACACAGGCTGTCCGGTTCCGGTTCTGGTTCTGGTGATCCAGAACCTTAAACCGGGCTCTGCTTCTCCAGCAGGTTTCTCTCTGGACCTCAGCTTCTGTTTCCTGTTTCATTCTGCCTGTGAATGAATTCACAACGTAGATTTCTGGGTTCTGACCGGGTCCAGACAGAGAGGAACCGGCTGGTCGGACCGGGTCAAACCGCAGCAGGAATCAGCGAGCAGCCTGAAGGCGGAGGGACTTTTTCAGCGGCAGGAAGCAGGAAACAGGAAGCAGGAAGTGTTCTGAATTTACATCAGAGAAACGATGAAAACATGAAGCAGAAACGGGTCAAACGGACCAGAACCGACCCGGATGGTTCTAGATTGGCGCTGCTGTCACAGAGCAGGTCCACGAGTTTACACCATGAAAACTATCATCAGGTTATCAAAACCATAAAGTTTGAGATGTTTCAGTTCATCAGAGACGATAAAAAAAATATTATTGTTATTAATATTATTGTTATTGTTGTTAATATTATTGTTATTGTTATTAATAACACTAATAAGTCCTGCAACTGAAACACGTCTAAGTTTGAAATGTTTCCTTTTTCATCCTGATTTCCTCTGGATTTAAAAAAAAAAAGTTTTTTCAAGATATTTATTAAACCTGAAAACTTTAAACTGTTGCATAAAGAAATAAGTTATTAATGGACAGACAGTCGTCACTTTTCCTTCTTTTTTGCCACAAGAAAATATATGATTATTTTCATTTCTGTTTATTTTTATTTTTGTGAAGAGTTTTTAAATTTCCTGATCATTTCCGTACCTCCAACCTTCAGGCGTCGAAACGTTTCGTCCAGTCAGAAAAACTCGATTGTGATTTTATTTAAACAAAACTGAAATATTTTATTTAAACAATTAACAACTTAGATTTATTTCTGGAGAAAGATCCAGAATGAAAAGTTGCTTCAATAAAATCAAGACGTCCAAATTGTTCTGGTGAAAAAATAGAGAAAATGAATTTTGAGCAGTAAGAACAGGAAGTGGTCGCTCTGTCTTTGGAATCACTTCCTGTATTTAGTAAAACTTCAGAAATTAATTTTGCTTCATGAGTCAAAGTTTCGTCTTTGTCTTGGTGGTTTCCGTTGTGCGTACGGCCCAGTACCGTCTCCGTGGCGACCTCAGAACGTCACGGGTTGTTCCAGGATGGACGCCGACAGGCGGCGGATTTTTTCACACTGATTTTTAATCAGAATAAATGAGAATCAGGATTCCTGACTGTCGCCTGCCTCTTTACGCTGCAGCAGACCAACATGTTGGCCGCTGATCATTTCTGCTCTAATTCAAAATAAATAGTCTCCATCAGCGCCTTGTTCTGAGGGCCACACAGAATCTTTCTAAGGTCCCCTGGTGGCCCGGGAGCCACACTTTGGACCCTCTTAACAACGGAAAACCTGCGTTTGTCAGAATGTTTGGTTTGTTTTTAGTCTGGATTCAGATTTCTCTGGTTCTGCTGGTTCAGATTTCTTCTTTAAATAGAAATCTGATTTTGTCGTTATCCTGTTTTCGCCCCCTGCTGGGTGGAGGTCAGTACCGCAGGCATGTTCAGTCCGGTGGTTCTGAAGGCTGCAGGTGTTTCTGTAAAACCAGGATCATGATGCCATCTGGACTCTGGTGTTGGACCAAACCAGGACCGGGTGGAACTGGGTTCTCCAGCAGAACCGCAGCGGTTCTGCTGGAGAACCCGGTTCCTGCTGCGGGTCAGGCTGCTCTGCCGTCGCCATAATGACACTAAATTACAGTTTTCAGCTCCTCAGATGGAGGCTTTTAGCTGCTCTCTCTCACAGAGTGGTGTCAGAGGTGAGTGTTTAACATGATTTCGCTGCTCTAATGGAGGCAGTGATCAACTCCACACATAAACAGCCGCTGCTATAAATAAATCAACGTTTAATTTTGAGCTTTAAGATGGAAAATAGTTGAGAAATGTTTTCCCTCCTCAGCAGCAACAACCTGGAGACAAACATGAACTAAAACCAGCAGCCATGAAACATCTGAACGTTCATTTTTTATTTGAAAAAAATCAAGAAACTATCATATTTTATTTTCTATGTATTTGTAAAAAGTTTTGTTAGTTTTTATCCTTTAATTTTATAGCATGAAACCATTTTTTCTATTTTATTTTATCTGGTTTATTTTCCATTGTATTTATTTCAGTGTATTTTTATAAAAAGCAGTTTTATTTTACTTTTTTAAAAATCCTGAAACTTTCAAATATTAAATTTTCATTCATATTTTAGTTTTTATTCAAAAGAAAAAAGCAGGATTTTAAAAAATTAATTAATTTTTATTTTGTTTAAGTCTGAATTCTCTGATACTCAGAAACACTGAACTCCTGCAGTCCAGTTTAACCAGTTTAGCAAATAAAACCAGTTCATGTGGTTTTTATTTGAGGAGAGATTATGGAAGATCATTCAGGTTGTTATAAATCTATAAAAAGAGCCTAAATATCATCAAGCAGAAGCAGAAATACAGTTTTTGGAAAGGTAAATATATTTTTTTTTATTAGCCTAACAAACATTCAGTCTCAGTTTTAGTTTTTAGAAAAATCATTTTTATGTCAGAAATGAGAAATAATAGATTTTATGTGCAGTAAAATGCTGCGAATGTCTCTGAAGCTTTAATGAGAACTTCAGGCCGGATGGATGAATAAATAATCAGATTACACATCAAGTCATATTAATTCTGCAGGCGGAGAGAAAAGTTCAGCTGTTTTTTAATTAAAAACATGTTTTCTAATGTCATTTACTGAGGAATAAGAAACGTTTAGTCAACATGAAAACATGAAACTTCAGATTCATTAAAGCCAAAACAGTTTATGAAATAAACAGATTTCTGACTGCAAGACATTAAAGCTGCAGAATATTCAGACTGTCTCCATGTCAGATCATCTGAAATAATAAAGAAAAGCTCCTGACAAAAAACAACCAATCAGAGCCAGGAGGCGGGGCTTAGTGATGTCAATCATCCTCATGTACTCGCTGCTAAATGTGCTCATGGCAGAGAAACAGCTTACCGCCGTCATCAGTGGCTATGCTAACTAGCGTTAGCATTCATGACAGGCTATGCTAGCTGCAGCGTAGCAGAGAGTGATGGAGAGTGATTGACAGCGCTAAGCCCCGCCTCCTGGCTCTGATTGGTTGTTTCTCACTGAGGAGATCAGATTATCACCACATGGTGAAAGTTTCAACTAACAATGATTTTCTATGGAGTTACATACTGCAGCGTTAAAGAACCGCGGATCAGAACCGGCAGCCAGAACTTCCCGGCTCCTGGGTTTCTGCATCATATTTAACAAAAACAGAGTCAGAAATGAAATGTTTCAGGTTTCAGTTTGAATCCCGTCCAGCTGCAGACGGGCGAGCTGCAGGAGAGAGAGAGAGAGAGAAACGGAGAGATGAAGCGATACAGAGACAATAGAGAGAGAGAGAGAGGGAGGAGCAGTAGAAGGAGGCGGTGGTTTTAACGGTGTGGTTGTCGAGGCGGTTACCACGGGGATCATTGCCATGACCGCCACCACGGCAACCGCTAACGAGCTGTGAGGGAGAGGAGGCTCAGGTTGCCGGTTTGGTGCCGGGGGGCCCAGGAGCCAGGCAGCAGGAGAGACGATGAGGAGGAAAAGGAGAAGCTGAGAGAGATTTGAGTTTGAAACGTCAGCTGAGAGGAAGCGAGGAGAGGAAGAGGAAAGCAGAAGTGACCGGCTCTGAGGAAGACGGTTCTGCAGAGTTTCTCCTGCCGGGTTTGGACCTTCATGCTTCAGTGAGTCCGTCTGGTTCCCCCCGGGTCCGGAGATTTGTTCGGGTTTCAGAGAGGACGGATGAGCAGCTGAAGGTTTGTGGTTCTGACTTTAATCAGTGAATGTTTTAGATTTATTCTGAGAAAAGCTTCACTTCCTCCTGATTCAGGCTCAGAAACTGGACCCGGGTCCAGTTCTGGTCCTGTTCGGGTCCAGCAGTCAGACGTTCGGTGCTGAATGTTTCTCTGATTTAAACGTCGAGTTAATTTCAGCAGCTGATTTTCATTCAGGTCAGATATAAATGTTTAAATGTTATTTTAAACGTTTCTGTGGTTGTTGTTTCATTTCTGCTTTTTATGTAATAAAACTTTATATAATAAAACTAAATGATCATATACTGAAGCTGGTTTGGAGAATAGAGGAGCTTTAAACGGATCCAGAACATTTCCTGCTCGGGTTTCTGCTGCAGTCACACATTTAAAACTAAAAAAACTAAAATGTGTTTCATCATTATCGCAGTAAATCCCATTAAACTGTTCCAGCTCCAGATCGGCCGTCCCTGATCCAGTAGTTCTGTTGGGTGTCTGGATCTGACCCGCATAATACCTGAGGTTCTGGAGGCGCCATGTTGGCTGTGGGCTGGGTCAGAATCCCATCTAAATATTGAACCTACTTCTGGCTAAATGCTAGTTCTTCTAATGCTAATGTGCTACACCAACATAACACCGATACCCACCATCAGTGGAGGACACCGCTAATTAAAGTTAGCTGTGCTAAAGTGTTAATCATAAAAATTAGTAATGCTAATGTGCTACACCAAAGAAGCTAATGCTAAATTTGTAAATTCAACCACATAGGTACCCAACATCAGTGTTGGGTACTGCTAACTAAAACGTTAGCTGTGCTAAAGCTAAAGTGTTAATCATAAACGTAAAGTGCTAAAACAAAACGATAAATAAGAGCCTGAATATGAACGGCTAACGACTTGAAGAATTTGAAGTAGTTCCTGAAATAAATGAGCTAAATTACCTCCTGATGTAAATTCATCGCCGTTCTTTGGAGGCTAAACCTGAACGTTGCTGCCAGACCTCAGGAACATTTCCGTCGGTTCATCAGAGAGACGTGATGTTCGCCGTCTTTAAGGAAACAACCAAACCAATCCGAACGTCTCGTTTGTCCTGAATGAAAGCAGAAGAACAGTTTCCTGTTTCCACAAACCTCCAGTAATTTGACCAGATTCAGAACGGAGGTGAAATTTTCATGAGATGTTTCTGCTGTCAGACGCGCAGCAGCTGTCTGACTTCATCTGTAGGAAGAAACCGGAGAAATCCACCAGAAGTGGCTTCATTTCTTCAGCTGTATGTTTAATTTAAGGACAATCGTCACCATGAATCACTTCCTCATTGTTGACATGTTGAACTCTGACGCCCGACATTTTCGCAGTAACTGCACATATTAAAGATGAGAAGTTTGTGATGCTGGTCACATCTGGCCTGTTTTCTGACCGTCGGTCTTCTCTGTTGAACGTCTCCTGTGTTTGGAAACTTAGTGTTGCAAAGTGTTTAGTCTGTCAATAAAGACTTTAATTTTTCTGAGTCATATTTTAACTATAATCACACAGTCATTCATTTCTAAATGTCACAGGTCCAAACTGTCTAATTTGCGAGTTAAATATTTAGCTCCAAACTAAATATTTAGTTTTTTAATTAAATATTTAGTTAACGAACTACGTTTTTAATAGCAATCAAAATCTTTAGTTCAAAATATTTAATTAACAAATTACATATTTAGCTAGCAAGCTATGGACCATCGTGTCCTAGCAAGCTAAATATGTAGGTTGTTAACCAAATATTCAATTAGTAACTTGATTACAGTTACTAATTAGCAAGCTAAATATTTAACTCAATTTAAATATTTAACCAGCAAGCTAAATCTGCAACTCTGAACTAAATATTTAATCAGCAAACAAAATATATAGCTTGACGCCGACATTTACAAAACAAAATTCTGCTATGATAATCTAAATAATCCAAATTCTAGCTGTAAACGTTTGACTGTGTAGGTTGTAAGAACCGTTTTCTGTAAGGACACGATGGTCCATCGCTCAGTTTGTGACCTAAATAGCAAACACAGCTAAGCTAGCTAAGTGTGCTAACTTATCAGTGGCCGGTTTAAGGCTGCTGATGATTCTTTACTGGTTAACTTTGTATTTCTTGTCAGTTTTCTGGGATGATCTGAAATGTCCTCTGGTCGGTTCTGGATGAAATTTCCCTGTGACTCTATAGATCTGGTGGTGGAGAGATTTCATTCAGCTCAGATAAAAACGTACGAGTTATTTGTTTAAAAGCTGAACCTCCTTTAGTTGCCATGATGAGTTGAACATTTTCATCCATCCTGTTCCAACCTTCAGTTTATTCAGCAGCTTTAATAAAACAGCAAATATCAACCCGCAGAATCTGAATTAACTGTTGGAAAAAAGACAAGCAGCTCTGACTGTGTACACACTGGTTACCATGGAAACCCACCGCAGCAGTAACGTCACGGCTTCCCCAGTCGGGTGACCTTTCACCTCTTTATTCTTCCCCCTGCTTGTGAAATCAGATGAATATGAATGAAGCACATTGTCTCTTTATTGGCATTCGCTTCATGCCGAGTCGGTTTGGCAGCCGCCTGCGCGCGGCGGCAAGCCCCGCCCCCTGCTTCATGAATATTAATGAGCGGGTAGCCGTGATGCAGAAGCGGCATCAGGATGACGGACGGCGGCATTTCTGACCGGCGGCCGCTGCTCACTGGACCGCGGCTCCATAAAACAACATTAATTCACACTTTGTGCATCACGTGGACATAATACGGAAAATATTCAGTCTGATCAGGAGGAAGACGTCCGGCTCCAAATGCTCCTGCTGAACATAAAGCAGGTTTATAGTTTAGATGTTTTCCTTCCTGCGCTTCTCTGCTGAGGAAATAAATGTTGGTTTTCTGATGCAGATTGATTTTTAGTCTTTACAGAAAATAACTGAGATAAAACAGAAAACTCACACAGAGTAGAAATATATTTTTGAAGCAATCAGATATTTTCTTGATTTCTCTGCTTCTTGGTTTTTTCTTTATCTGTCAGATTTTACACCTGAAAAACATTAATAAACTGTAACTGTGAAAAAGACAAATGAAATAGACAGTGTGGACCTGAGGCTCTACATAGAAATTAGCATTAATTTAAATTAATTACACTGATTTTAAACACGCAAAAAACTTTAATATAATTAATAAAAATATTTTTGTTTTACATACAAAAGTTCCGGGTGGAACCTTTGTAGTCGTGTGTTTCTGGTGCACCTGTAAATCTGACGCACAAACTACAACCTCCAACAACAGCGATGAAACTGCTTCTCTCGGCCCACTGGGTTTTAATTTCGGCTTCTAAACGATCTGATTGGTCGCTGGAAAAGGCTGTTGTTGTGCTAAAGGGAGTTAGCTTAGCAGAAGCCACACTAGCTTAGAATAGCATCTTGATGCTAACATGTAGCAGCTAACTCTGCAAGTTGTGATGTTTGTTTTTCTCAACTTTTGACTTTATGATGTTTTTAAAAATGTTTTAATGATATAAAGCACTTTGAAATGAAACGTTAAACAAATGAACTTGATTGATTGATTGATTGATTGGTGTCTGGTTGGCAGATCAGTCACGGTTTCCTCTGGCTTTATGTTCTGCTGGACGCAGATCAGGATATCAGAAAGTAAAACAGTGGGGAAGGAAGAACTGCACGTTGTTCTGCTCGTCTCTCTGAACGTGAAGGAGAGTGGAGCTGACGGAGGAGCTGACGGAGGAGCTGACTGCGGCGCGGCGAGGCGCGGCGGCACGGCGGGACAGATGTAGCCGTGTTGTTAGCGTAAACGCTCGCTGGTTATTAACAGTTTCATGACGTCTCATTTTCCTGCTGCTGACTCAGACGCTCTGCTGAGGTGAATCATCAGTTTTTGGATGTTTTACGGTCAGGATGAGAATCGGATATTCCCTCCCCTCAGAGGAGCGGCTGCGGTGAAAATCCTCAGAGTTCAGATGACTGAGGAGAAACCTGGAGGTTCATTTTAACAATTCATTTATTTATTTCTTTGTTGTTTTAACAAACCAAACGTCAGTGTCTCAGATGGATAAAAATGTTCTGATTGAAAGGTTCGGTTCAGGTTCTGCTCTCTGGTCTGGGCTCCTTTGGCATGAATTACTGATGTGATCAGGAACCGCAGGTCGCTTTAACATAAGGTTCTGTTGATTCTGGTCAGATTGAGGTCAGATTGAGGTCAGCATGCTTCCACTGATACCAACGCTAACTTTGTTTAGTGCTTTAGCATTTTTGCTAAGTTTGAAATATTTAGCACACCTGCTTCCCTTCAATAGTTTTTTATTTATGCATGAAGCGGTCCCAGACCCTCGGTGAAGATCAGGCAGACCCAGACGGAGTAATCCGCAGGCCGGCCCGGCGCCGGTCCGGTCTGCTCTCAGGTTGATTTTAGGTCAGTTTCATAATGAGTGACGTAACGTTGATGCAGTGGATTAGAGAGAGGCTGAAGCTGAAAGGTCGCAGCGGGACGGACGGACAGACAGGAAGACAGCAACATCTGCATGGCTTCCAAAAACACTAAATTTTTGCATCTTAGCAGGAGTGTGCTCACAACAGGCCCAGACTTTGACTAGGCCATTCTAACATGACTCAGTTTTGATCCAAACCATCCCATAATGTTTTAGCTTTTCTTCTAACAGTGTGTGAATACATTCCTATAAAGCAGCATGCCAGGATGACCTCTGACCTTTGTCCCAGTTGAGGAACTCAGCTGCTCCTCCAGAGGCAGCAGAGAGGTACTGCATGCTGAGGATGTCAGAGTGATTAATAACAATAATCAATAACATCCAAGATGGTTGCCGTGGTGACGGCTTTAACTCCTGGATCGATTCTGGAGGTTCTCCTGGTTCTGGAGCTCAGGTATGATCTTGTATCTCAACCAGAGCCGCCAGTCCTCCAGAACACACTCTCCTCTCAGAGAGAGAGAGAGTGTGTGTGTGTGTGTGTGTGTGTGTTCAGAGTTGGATCTGTGTGTTTTGGTCCAGTCGCCCCCTGCTGGGCCCGACTGAGCAGATCATAGGTTTATTATCCAGGAACCAAAAAGCAGCCGATGTTTCCTGCTGTGGTTTTAACCTCCAGATATTATATTCCTGTGTAATTACTGCTAATTAATATTTATTTACTTTGTTTCTACACATCTGCTCTGCTTTCTGGGGCCTAGTTAAAGGCCAGCTGAAACTTTTCAGTTTTTTGTATTTATTTTATTAGTCTTAATAATATTTCTGTATTTATTTTATCTTCAAATAATCTAAACTTATTTATTATTTAATCATTTAATCTTTTTAATTATTTTTTTACTTTTTAAATTACTTATTTAATCTTTTTTCATTGTTTTTAATTTATTTAATCTTATTTATTTTTATTTTATTATTTTAGGTTTGAGTTTCATCCATAACATACAGAGTTTGTTTGACTCTCTCTATAATCTTGACTTTAGCGCCCCCTGCAGGTGTTTCCTCCCTGTAATGTAAACAGTAATTATTTTTTCCTCAGGTTGACAGATCATCTGACCCTCTGATCAGAACCGGGCCTCGCTGGCGGCCATGGCGGCCCGACTACTCCTCCTCTTCCTCTCCCTCTTCCTGTTCGTCTCCATGGCGATCGGAGACGCTCAGTTCCCGCCCGGACAGCGGATGAAGCCGCGCATCCAGAGAGACAGACGCAACATCCGGCCGAACATCATCCTCATCCTTACGGACGACCAGGACGTGGAGCTCGGTGCGGGAATCATGGGAAATGTAGTCCTCATGTCTGACTGAGGCAGATAAACGTTTCAGTCGGAGCCACATCCACCTGATTTGTGTTTAGTTTAGTCGATTAGCATCATGAAGCTAACAAGCTGCTGCTTCGCCGTTTCACTTCTTGGTTCCTGATGGGCTTTTCTCCGTTCAGGATCCATGCAGGCCATGAACAAAACGCGCCGCATCATGGAGGAGGGCGGGACCTTCTTCTCCAACGCCTTCGTGACCACGCCCATGTGCTGCCCGTCGCGTTCGAGCATGCTCACTGGGAAGTAAGTCTCAGCCAATCACAGCAGGCTGCTGGGTCAGGTTCTGGTCCAAACCGAACTGAACTGAACTGGATCTCAGTTCGGTTCGGTTCATGTTCAGTTCATCACATTAGAAGTATTATAATTAGGTGGGAGGAAATCTTAAAAAGAATCTTTTTTTTATGAATTAATTTCAAATTAAAATTTTCCTCTTTAAAAAAATCTACAATGGGCTCTTTGCACCTGCCGCGCTGACGTCACAACCGCATGCGCAAATGCGGCTCTCTTTTAACCGCTTTGAGTTACCATGACAGCTAGAAAAGACAAAGTCTTATTTCAGACGCAAATAAAACAATACTATGAACATTGCTGTCTTCCTAATATAATGGGCTTTTAAGTTTTCATGGATTTCCAAGCGGTCCTGAATTAAGAAGACGGTGGCTTGTAAATATTCGTCGCTACCAGTTAAAGCTAACACTGCACAGCAAAGTTTACAGCCTTCACTTCACTCCGGATCAACTTCTTCAGCCTAAAGCAGAAGGTAAAGGAGCCTCCTGTGTTATTTCCATGGAATCACTTCTGTATTCAGCCTGAAAGAGTTTATGGGAACCAGAGAGCAGACCAGAGCCAGACAGCCGAGCTACTGATCCGCCTGTACACACTGCTGTAAACACCGTCCTGCTTCACAAGAAACATGCAAAACTAATAAAGCGAAATAACACGGAGACCTTAAGGAACACGACCATATTTTTCTAAAAGCAACAACTCTGAACCTGAACCGTCAGCTGAACTAGAACTCCGACACCAGAGCTGCTCTACTGTTAAGCTATGGGCTTGTTGTTCCTCAGGCTTCAGAAGCAAAAAGCCTGAACCGTAAAATCCCCCGTTACTTGGTCTCTGACACTAACGACAATAAACCACGTAATATACTTAAAAACATTGTCCGTTAGAATGGATGAAAAATGTTTAGATACTTAAATAGCACATTTTTACAAGAAAAATGTCAGAGAATATTGCCTGCTTGCATAAGCTAAAGCTAATGTTAGCCACAAAGTTTAAAGAAAGTAAAACTCACCTTCGTATCTGTGTATAACGAGGCGAACATCTTAAAACCTTTCTCCAGCTTATTGTCGGGGCTTCGGATCGATGTACATCATTAACTGTTACCTTGGACAAGCCCTGCAAACACCCAGGGTGAAGAGCCTTTTTCAATAGATCGGAAACGATCGAGCCGCTTTTCCCCGAACGCGGAAGCTGAGGAGCAAAGAGCCCATAAAAGAAAAATAATATCTCCTCCACACGGCGGTGCAGGAGAAGTAATGCTGCCACCTGCAGGTGGGAGGTGGAATCATCACTGTAAATTTTATGTTTTTGACTTTTGGGGAACATTTGTAATGAACTCAGTTAGTCACAAAAAATGCAAACATCTATTTATTTTGCATGAATTTCACAGAATCACAAAAACTGGAGCGACTGAAGAGTGGAAATATTTTAATTATTTTTTGTTGTTTTTACTTCATTGTTTTAAAAAATGTCCCATTGAAGAAAATAAGCCAAACTTAAAAACTAAAATAATATTTTTTTCCTTGGAGGTTTAGTAGAAACCAGCTGTTGCATTTTAAAGAGTGAAGCTGCTTTTGAGTCGGAAAGAAGTGATTTTAGCTGGACTGGAGGTCAAAGTGTCCATAAGGCTCGTAAAGGTCACTGACCTCTGGTCCAGTTTGATCTGCTGCAGTTTTTAGAACCGACTAGTTCATATAAAGTCAGTCAGGAACCAAATGGACCCAACATGCTGCAGTTAGAATCAACTGCTGCTGCTGGTTTACGTTTTTAAAAAGTTTTATTCTTCCGTTGATCTCGACCTGATTTATTAAAAGGTTTTATTTTCTAACTGATGTTTAAGCTTTGAGCTTCCTCTCCTCTCCGTCTCTCAGGTACGTCCACAACCACAACACCTACACCAACAACGAGAACTGCTCGTCGTTGTCGTGGCAACGCCAGCACGAACCGCGGACCTTCGGCGTCTACCTCAACAACACGGGATACCGAACAGGTGAGTGGACCGCTCCGACGGTCCGATCCGGTCCTGTCCAATCCGGTCCAATCCGGTCCAATTAGGTCCAATCTGGTCCAATCCTCTAATGCATTAGCAGCAGAGCTAATAGCTTTGAAAATGTTTAGCGCTCTTAGCTAAAGCTAATTTACTTTAGTGTTTTATTAACTTGAATACGTTTCAACATCAGCTGTTCATAATTCTTCAGATACACATTTATATTCATGCTCTTATTTTGAAGTGGAAAAAGACAGCTCCATTTCCTGTCTCTTCCTCTTTTCTTCCTGATTATTTTATTTACAACTAGAAATGTACAGGAACCATTAAAACGTTATTGAACATATAAGTTATAATAAAATGAATTTCTTACTCCAAGGTTGTAGTCTTTAAGGGCAGATATAATTTGAATTGAAGCTAGCGCATTAGCACTTTAGCATTAGCTTTTGCTAAGTGCTGTGTTGATATAATGCTTTAATTAAGCTAATGTTTATGATTACTGTTTAGTTTAGTTAGCATTCTCACCACTGATGGTGGCTATCAACATGGTTCATGTTAGCACTTTAGCAGTTAGCATTAGCTTCTCCTAAACACCATGTAGGTTTAGCGTTTAGCATGAGAAAAGAATGTTTATGATTAATAGTTTAGTTAGCAGCTGATATGAAACATGTATTTGGTTCTTTATCAAGTTATTCAGTAAAATTCTTTTGTCAGTAAATGAAGTGAAGTTAAACTCTAAGCGTCCAAAAAAGCACATTTGCTCGGATCAGGAATGAGGCTGGATGAGTGATGAGGAGAACCGTTTCCATGGAGATGAGGAGGGTTGGTTCCTGCAGCTCTGACTCTGTTCGTCGTCCCGGCAGCTTTCTTCGGGAAGTACCTGAACGAGTACAACGGCTCGTACGTTCCCGCTGGGTGGAGGGAGTGGCTGGGCCTGGTGAAGAACAGCCGCTTCTACAACTACACCCTGAGCCGCAACGGCGTCCGGGAGAAACACGGAGCGCAGTACCCTCAGGTCAGAGCGCCGCTTCTGATGCTTCGCTTTCAGATTCTCTGGGTTTTGATCAGCCAGGAACCAAAGGTTGGTCCGGTCCAGTCCGGTCCGGTCCGGTTCAGATGGTCCTTCAGCTTCAACTATATGTAGATTCATAAAATTAGACTTTTAGTGCCAGATTGAAGAGAAATACTGCTGAAGTTCTGGTTCCAACAGAACCGGGTCTACCGGACCATCAGGAGGGAATCAGCTTTTGATGGATCTCTGGTCCAACAGAACCAGCTGGTTTCCAGCTCTGAGGTCCGGTTCTGAGGATTCAGCCCCTTTACTCTGATACCACCGAGGGAAACCAGTTGTGTGTGATTTACTCTCAGTCCAAATGCAACGGTTCTATGAAGCCTAAGATTTGGATGAGAGCAACCAGAACTGCCTTTGGTCCAATAGAACCTGATGTGGACCAGCTGCTTCCAACCTGCTGCTCTCCTGTTTTTGTCTCTGTGTCTCCAGGATTATCTGACCGACCTGATCACAGCCGAGTCCATCCGCTATTTCCGCTCCTCGAAGCGGATCTACCCGCACCGGCCGGTCCTGATGGTTCTGAGCCACGCCGCGCCGCACGGACCCGAAGACTCGGCGCCGCAGTTCAGCAACGCCTTCGCCAACGCGTCACAGCACATGTAGGGGCCTCACACTGCTCTGTTCGATAAAACAAAACTTTATTAACGTTCTGGAGGAGAAATATGCTCACACACACACACACACACACACACACACACACACACACACCCACACAAACACACTCCCACTCACACACACACACACAATGGCACTAAGCCGGTGTAATCCAGCTGAACAATGCAGCCGCTCTGTTCTGCACCGCAGGATAAATCCTCAACCTCACAATCCTCCAGACTCCCTGAGTTTCTTCATGGAGATTTGACAGCGAGTCAAAGTCCGAGTTCGAGTCCTGAATCAGAAACGCGTGTCGGATCGTGTCAGATCGTGTCGGATCCGTTCCCGGGAAGCCGCTTAAATCCGCTCCCAGCGCAGCGGGTTTCTCCGCAGGAATCCTTTCTGCTTCACTCAGTGCTAGCGCCGCTAGCTGTCCAGGCTTAGGAACCAGATGAAGAGCAGCTGCAGTGTTTTATTTTGAAATAATCCAGATTAGGACTCAGATCTCAGGATGTAAATCTGAGGAACAAACGGCTGCCAGGTTCCCGGTGGTTCTGAGTAAAAACCGGTTCGTTATCAGGACCGTCTTCTGATCGTCCTGACCAGACGTTCATCCTGATAAATCAGACTGCTCTTCATTACAAAGCTGCTTCTGACTTTACAAAGTCAAGTTTATTTAATTTGCATCTTTAAAGCAAAACACCATGAAAGGCACAAAAATAAAATATATTAAATTAATACCCAGTGGTGGGTGTCGCTAACTAAAAAGCTAACGCTAAAGCTCTACACAAACACGGCATTTATTGGAAGCTAACGCTAAAGCGCTACATTGACATGGTATTTAGCTGAAGCTAATGCTAAATCAATACACCAACTTAATGGAAGCTAACGCTAAAGCGCCTCCTTCATATCAAATTATTTCTTCCCATTGAAATCATAAACCTCAAGCACCAAATTTAATTTTGACGATATAATTTACATATTTTATAAAACCCTCAGATATTGTATTTATGTTTATCTTGTTTTCTGTTGTCTGTTTTTATTTTGTTTCTTGTTTAAAATAAAACATGAGGAGAGGAAACAGCTGCTTATTCAGTCTTCACCACTTCAAAATAAGAGCATGAATATGAATGGCTAACTACTCAAAGAAGTCTGAACAATCGATAACCAAAACTTCAACACAAACTTGTTCAAATGAACATTTACGAAACAGCCAAGTAAATTAGATTTAGAAAAATCTAAGTTGCAGAATTTTTCTGAATTTTACATTCATAAAAACTGAAGCTGCTGCGCTAAATATTTTCAAAGATAAAATAAACACAAAGCGAAAAGCCAGTTTGGGTGTTAGCGCATTACCACTGTTAGTATTTCAGTAAATCTCTAGCCTTGTAAAGCCGGAGGAGCAACAGGAAGGTCGTCTGGGTCCTAAACCCACCTGGAGCCGGTCTGCTGGACCAGAACCGTTTAAACCCGCAGGTTCTGCTGCTCCTGTCAGCTGTTTCAGGGAGGCCAAACAGATGTTTCCAGCTGTTCAGGCAGGAGCAGCCGAGCTCAGAGCCAGAAATTAAACGATGCCACAGAGGAGGAGCGACGGGAGTCATTCATTATCCAACAGGAGCCTGAGTGTTTTTAATGAGTCCGCTGGCGGGGAAAGAGCGAGAGTCTTCCTAACATTTATTATGAAACAGAAACAGTTTTACATGACATCATTTGAAATGATGCAGGTTGTTTCAAACCATTTTACAGCCTGGAAAAGTTTACATGGCGTCTGAAATATTCATAAACAACAGAGACGCTCCTCATTTCACTCCACAGAATAAAACACATTTTACTTTCTGTTTACTGGAAAATCAAAATACAGACAGACCAGATTATTTTCTTCTTCTTCTTTAACTTCCTGCTGCTGCTGGTTTTAAAAGGAAAAACCTCCAGGCGAGTGAACCAGGTAGCTTTATGAGGCTGTTGGGTTTTTCAAACGTAATGTTGTCACAATGTAATGATGAAAGAGCAATAGTTAGCTTAGCTACTTCTGACTAAAATATGCTGCAGTGGTTCTGCTCTGACTAGAGAACAGTTTTTGGTTCTTAACTCGGGTCGCAACATGTCATCGATCACATGACCTTAAAAGAGCTGCGTTTTTATTGGCTGATGATCCAGGATATTTCTAATCTCAGATTCCTCTCCTCTTCCTTTTCCACCAGTACTCCCAGTTACAACTACGCCCCAAACCCAGACAAGCACTGGATCATGCGCTACACGGGCCCCATGAAGCCCATCCACATGGAGTTCACCAACGTGCTGCAGAGGAAGCGGCTGCAGACGCTGCTGTCTGTGGACGACAGCGTGGAGCAGGTAAGACCCGGAGCCGGACCGCGCCAAACCCGGCCACTGGAGCCGGAGCGGAGCGGGTAAAACTTGGCCACTAGAGCTGGACCAGGGAAGGTAAAACCTGGCCACTGGAACCGGACTGGAGCGGGTAAAACCCGGCTACTGGAGCGTCTCTGATCCGACCCGTTTGATTCTGTCTCAGCTCTTCAACATGCTGGTGGAGACGGCAGAGCTGGAGAACACCTACATCATCTACACGTCCGACCACGGCTACCACATCGGGCAGTTCGGCCTAGTTAAAGGTGAGGGAGCCACTCAGCCAGTCATATTTTGATATAAACTGTCATCCAAACTTTCCTGTGATTTTAAAACATAAAATTGCATAAATCTTCACCCCTTTTGGTCAGTATTTAATTGATACCAATAATCAGTTTTATTAGATGGTTTCAATCAGTGGACGTTGAAATTTTAAAATGTTTTAGCATATTTTGGCTCACATTTATTTAAGCTTATTTTAACCTAATTTTGTTTAGTTTAGAATAGTTTATCTTAACTTCTTAGACATTTTTTCATTTCAGTTAATTAAATCTTGTTTTAGTTTAATTCTGCCTTACGACTATTTTAGCTTATTTAGCTTGGTTCACTTTAGCTAGCTTAACTATTTTAGCTTATCTTATTTTACCTCACCTTATCTTATTTAGCTTAGCTTAGTTTATGTTAGCTTGCTTTAGTTGATTTAGCTTAGCTCAATTTATTTAGATCAGCTTAGCTTAATTAATTTTAGCTCAACCTTAGCTTCCTTAGCTTACTTTATTTTGACTTAGCTTATTCTGCTTTGCTTAGTTTATCTTATTTTGCCTTAGCACAATTAGCTTAGCTCACTTTATTTTAGCTTCCTCAGTAACTTAATGCAGATAGACCCACAGATCAGATCAGGTTAAAACAATGAAGAAATTCTGGATGACTGAAGTTCAGTGGAAAGAATCGAAACATTAGCAATGAATCTGCATCAACCAGAAACCTGAAGGTTTAGCACAAAGCTAACGTTGACCTCTGCCCCCTGCTGTGTGTTAGTGTAACGCTCTCTACTGTTGTCTGCAGGTAAATCCATGCCGTATGAGTTTGACATCAGAGTCCCGTTTTACATCAGAGGACCGAACGTGGAGCAAGGCGGCATGTAAGCTAAAACAGCAGGAACTCATCTGCTCACTCACCACTTCCCCACAGATCAGTTCAGGTGTTTAATGTGGAAATCAGGAAAGAGTTTTCCCCAGCATCAGTTAGATCATCTGGCAGAACTTTAAGGCTCTTGTGTTAGAAAAGTGCATCCAATAAACGGTAAAACAGATCAGTGTGACAGCAGAATGCATCACAGCGCAGCAGATTAGATTCCTGTGTTCTGCAGAGCGACTGTGTTGGTGGAGCTGCTAAAGTAGATTACTGGCCTCAGAGCCACAGACTTACCGGGTCGCTCTCTCTCCCCGCTCTGCTCCTGTTTCTGCTCTCTGCTGCGTTCACATGAATTATTTACTTCCAAATGTTCAACAGAACCACATCCACACACATTCACTCCTCCTGATGCTGCAGTCTCAGCTTTTCCAGTTCCACTTTTTAAAAGTTTAAAGCATAAAACAGAAGGAGGCTAACGGCTCTGAGGCTAACAACTGTTAGGCTAATGCCTATGAGGCTAACGGCTCTGAGGCTACCGGCTGTGATTCTACCAGCTGTGAGAAAAACATGATAACTTCCTTGGTACGGGGCGGAGACGTTCACACTGTGTGTGTTTCAGAAACCCCCACATGGTCCTGAACATCGACCTGGCTCCCACCATCCTGGACATCGCGGGCCTGGACACGCCGCCGGACATGGACGGGAAGTCCATCCTGTCCCTGCTGGACACGGACAAACCTGCCAACAGGTGACATGATGGAAACAAACAGTGGTTGTTAAGGTCAGCTCGGTTTGACTTATTGGACCGATACTGATGCTAATTCACATGGTTCAATAACGGATCAACAGCCTTTAAATGATCAAACTCTGAGATCAGCAGACTGATATAAATAAGATGCAATGCTTTAATGTTGACCTGTAGCATATTTGCTATCATTACAACTCCACAGAACCCCATTTCAGCAATTCTGAACTGGCCCTTTAACTGTTATACTGCATGATAAACTCAACATGGGGTCATAATTATAAATAGTCTGAAGTTTAAATAAATCCAGACACTCATCATTAAATCTGATCAGATTCATTGATTAGCTGATTGGTTGTTGCTGTTTCCAGGTGTGAGTCGGCAGCAACGATTTTAGAGAAGCAACTGTAGCCCAATGCTAGTCAGTTTTTTTTGTCATTTGTGAGTTTTGCTGAGGTAAAGCGATACAATAATCTCACGATACGATATTCTGATCACGATACGATATGTATCGCAATATTTGGCAAACGATACGATTCGATACGATTCGTTGCACTTTTACAATTTTCTGAAAGATTTTAGAGGACAGAGTGATTTTAGTGACATTTTGTGTTCCATAGATTTGGATTTAATTAACTGAAAACTGATTAAAAGCACCAACTACACACTACCTGACTGATTGGACAGAGTCTAACAGTCTACAGTTGGACAAAATGAATCAAAGATGCAGTGAGAAAATTTGTTTCTGCCATTTAATTCATGTGGATTTGAGATAAAACTCAAAGTTTCCACAGTGATCCAGGATCTGAGTGGGGAGATTATCAGCCTCTAGACTCAATATGCAAATGATGGCACTTGTGTTTTCTTTTGGACATAATGTGGCTGTAACAGAGCTAGCCGTGGCTGTAAGCTGTTTACTACTAGCTGCTGGGGGAGCGGCTCCGCCTCACCCCGTAGTGATCGACTCCTTGCAGCTGAGCGGCGCCGCCGTTCCCCTGCTTGGGTCTCTGAGTAGCTGCCTCTCAGGCGGCCAGGATCTCATCGTTCTCTCAGTCTCTGATACTCTTTGTCAGTTGCTAATAAAAATGATCGATCCGCCATCATGACAATCCTCACTGCGCCCAGACTGCAGGTTTCCCCTCTTCGTTTTCAAAACAGAGCGCCACTGCATGCAGCGCGTTCATTCTCCAGGTAATCCTTTATATACAGAACAGAAACCACTGAGCTAAAAACTAATCACTAAGCAGATGCCACTAGTCGCTCCGATATCCAAACGTTGCATTAATTTTGCGACCTCACTGCTTTTGCCGCTTCTCTTTCACGGTTACTTGAGCAACTTTACTTCGTTTCTTAGCAACAAAATGCAGCCCATCGTTATTTATTGAAGATTTGAAATTTCCAAAAACAAAGGAATCTGATGTTGCATTTAGTTTTTTACGTTTTTAAGCTCATTTCCTCTCACATAACTGGAAAAGCCAGTTTTTGACATTTCTCTGACATTCGAAAAATATGGTTTACTTATTTTAGCATAACTCTGGTTTTACTTGGCTTATTAACACAATTTAAAAACTGGTGTGTAGTTAATAATGTGCACTTTAAGCACAAGCTGAAAGTGAGACTGGGGGAGGCGGAGTCTTGCTGCTACACCGTCACAAACCAGACATGTTAAAAAGACGGAATAAGCCTATGGACCCCTCCGGTTTAACGTACCGATACTCATGAATAAAAAATCGATACCTTCCGAGGGGGAAGGAAAGCGATAAATATCGTAGAATCGATATAATTATACACCCCTAAAATTTAGTGATTTTAATTAAATCTTCATATAAAAGAAAAAAGGTGAAAATAACAAGCAGACAAACTGGACACCAATATTTTTGTTACATAAATAGTTCAAATTTTGTTCCTCCCACATCGAACTTAAACTTCAGGTAGAAGTTAGAAACACTGCCACCTGCAGGTGGGAGTCAGCATCATTTAAACCCAAAGTTATTTTTTACCACTCTTCAGAAAATTTGCAATACAATTATGCAAAAACAAACATCGGCCTGGGATCTGTTGATTATGTGTGAATTTCCTCAAAAAACTGGGAAGATTCAGCTGAAAGAAAGAGCTCAGGTTGGATATGAATGTTTCATACGAGGTAAACTGGAAACTGAGGAGCGCCAGCAGGAAGTAACGCTGCTTTTCTTCCCTCCAGGTTCCAGGTGAGCAGGAAGCCGAAGGTGTGGAGAGACTCGTTCCTGGTGGAGAGAGGGTAAATATGTCTGAAGCTTCAAACCCGCAGCCTGGCGGCCGTGAACGGTTTAATGATCCTGACAGCGGCCCGCCTCAAACCAACCAGGACAAACCGGGTCAGAAAGTCCTGCCGGTTCTGGTTCTGAACCTGGAATGAGGCGGACGAGGTCCGAGACGCTTCCAGGATCAAATCAATCAGTTTTCCATCAAATCAGATTTATGTCTAAAATCAGTTTCTCCTCCTGAAATGAAATTTAAGCAGCAAGGCCCTGTGTCACGTCATATTTACTCCCCAGGAAACAAATAAAAGTTCCAACAATCTGAAGAATGGAACATAATATTTAGGAGTTATTATTGGAACCAGAACTTGTTCAGTCCAAAACACCAGATGTAACACACTCATATTTTTCTGAAATGAACCTGAATTGCAATAAGAAGCAGAATTTTTTGTTGTTTTGACAGGAAGTTGCTGCACCAGCAGGTGGAGGGGAAGGAGGTTTCTCAGGAGGAGAACTTCCTGCCCAAACACCAGCGAGTCAAAGACCTGTGTCAGAGAGCCGAGTACCAGACGCCCTGCCAGCAGACCGGACAGGTAGCAGACACACACCGGGTTCTTCTGCTGGTCCGGTTACCTCACAGCCCAGCCGGTTCCCCTGGATCCCTCTAAAGTTTTCAATCCCAACCATCAGAAACTAACTGGCTTTATCGCTCAGAGGTTAAAATCTCAGTTTCTGTTTAAAATAGTTCACTGCTTTAGGCTGAGTCATCACCAGTAACTCCAGTCCGCTTTAATCCAACTCCAGTCTGTTTGCCTAGTCAAAGTCCGGTCCAGTTGGTGAGGTGTGATCGCTAACTGAACTCTGGTCCTCCAGAACTCAGTCTGGACCCGGCTGTCAGTCATTCATGGAACCGGTGCAGAACCGGTTGATTCAGGTTCTGAACGGGTCCCTGAGTGGCTCCGGGTTTTTACTGTCCGTGTCTCTGTGTGTCCAGAAGTGGCAGTGTGTGGAGGACGCGTCCGGAAAACTGCGGCTCTTCAAGTGCAAGAACGAAGGGGGCGAGGCCAAGGTCTTCCAGAGGGGCGTGGCCAGCCTCCAGCATCCAATCAGCATCAAGTCTCAGCTGTACGCTCCCAACCCAGACGCCTGCAACTGCGACTTCAGCGACCTCCTGCCCACGAGCCTCCGGCCCTCCGTGACGACGTCGTTCAAGAACAAGTCCTTCTTCTCCAAGAAGAGTGAGTATTACCGCTGCTGGCCAGCAGGGGGCAGCAGGAGTGGAATTTGGCACAGAGAGGTCAAAATCTGCCAGAGGAAGAGTGAGAGAGACTGCAGCTGAACTCAGACTGTTTCTGTTTTTCTGTCTCAGAGTTTAAAACCCTGAAAAGCTTCTCAAGGAACCGCTATAGCCGCTCGCTGTCCGAGCTGAACGGTTACCCTGGCAACCAGACCCTGGTGGGCGGAGCCAGTCAGAATGAACCCGAGGACGAGTTCAGCGGGATGGGAGGAGTTACCGATGCGCCGGCACCATCTAGCGCCGTCAGAGTGACTCACAGGTCAGAGAAGTTTTATTTTTCTGACCAGAATAACCAATCCGTCTGGTTCTGGTTCTGGTTCTGGTCTGACTGGGCCGCTCTCCTGCAGGTGCTCCATCCTGTCCAACGCCTCGGTGAAGTGCGACACCAGAGTTTATAAATCTCTGCAGGCCTGGAAAGACCACAAGCTGCACATCGACCACGAGGTACGGCGGACACACAGGGCCTAGTCAAAGTATTCTCTCAGGTCTTCCTGGGCCTGGCTGTAGTGACACAAGGCGACTAGATTGACAGGATGTCGGGCTGCAGCGGAGCAGCAGTACTTCCTGTTACAATCGGACTCTGAGCTCCCGGTTCTACTTGGGTCTGACTGGAGGAACCGACCCGAACAGACGGGATCAGATACAGAACCGCAGAAATAAAACGTCTTCTCTCCTTCAGATCGAGACTCTGCAGACCAAGATCAAGAACCTGAGAGAGGTCAGAGGTCACCTGAAGAAGTCCCGCC
The DNA here is from genome assembly GCF_003331165.1 of Xiphophorus hellerii. Classification (NCBI taxonomy): domain Eukaryota; kingdom Metazoa; phylum Chordata; class Actinopteri; order Cyprinodontiformes; family Poeciliidae; genus Xiphophorus; species Xiphophorus hellerii. The sequence goes on along the minus strand of NC_045672.1, from coordinate 32,383,385 downwards.
CCCTGGAGTGCGACTGCAACAAGTACCTGTAAGAAACGACCAGAACCCGACCAGTCAGTGGCTTCATCCAACCATCATCCAACCATCATCCAACCATCATCCAACCATCATCCATCCATCATCCAACCATCATCCAACCATCATCCAACCATCATCCAACCATCATCCATCCATCATCCAACCATCATCCAACCATCATCCAACCATCATCCAACCATCATCCATCCATCATCCAACCATCATCCATCCAACCATCATCCAACCATCATCCATCCAACCATCATCCATCCATCCATCATCCAACCATCATCCATCCATCATCCAACCATCATCCATCCATCCATCATCCAACCATCATCCATCCATCCATCATCCAACCATCATCCAACCATCATCCAACCATCATCCAACCATCATCCAACCATCATCCATCCATCATCCAACCATCATCCAACCATCATCCAACCATCATCCAACCATCATCCATCCATCATCCAACCATCATCCAACCATCATCCAACCATCATCCAACCATCATCCATCCATCATCCAACCATCATCCATCCAACCATCATCCAACCATCATCCATCCAACCATCATCCATCCATCCATCATCCAACCATCATCCAACCATCATCCAACCATCATCCATCTCCTTCCATTCTGTGATCTCATCCAGTTTTATTTTGAAATATAATCTGTACTTTGTTGTTAAATTGGACAAAATGGGCTGACACCTGATGGTGTGTGTGTGTGTGGGCGTGGGTGTGTGTGTGTGTGTGGGTGTGTGTGGGCGTGGGCGTGTGTGTGTGTGTGTGTGCAGGTACAAAGCCAAACTGAAGAAGAAGCTTCGCTTCAGAGGAGGAGGCCTTCATCCCTTCAGGTGAGTCAGAAAGGTTGCAGTGGGGTCATCCTCATCATCAGGGTGGTCACCTGTCAACACCTGTGTGTGTGTGTGTGTGTGTGTGTGTGTGTGTGTGTGTGTGTGTGTGTGTGTGTGTGTGTTACAGCAGGAAGGGCGGGGCATGGAATAAGAAGAGCTGGCTTCAGAAGGAGCAGAAGAGGAGGAAGAAGATGAGGAAGATGATCAAGAGGATCAGGAACAATGACACGTGTTCGATGCCCGGACTCACCTGCTTCACACACGACAACCAGCACTGGCACACCGCCCCCTTCTGGACATGTACGGCACACACACACACACACACCCACCCACACACACACACACACACACACGCACACACACACACACCCACACACACCCACACACACACACCACAACAGTGGTTTAAAGGTCATCCTTAGGGATGAAGGGTCATGTGTGATGACTGGGTGTTTCAGTGGGATCGTTCTGCGCCTGCACCAGCGCCAACAACAACACCTACTGGTGCCTGAGGACCATCAACGAGACGCACAACTTCCTGTTCTGTGAGTTCGCCACCGGATTCCTGGAGTACTTCGACCTGAGCACCGACCCGTACCAGGTACACACACACACACCCCCACACACACACACACACACACACACACACACACACACACACACACAGCCTTCACAGCGCCCTCTGGAGGGCTGAGCCCCTCATAACCAGCCAGTGTTCACAGGATGATCTTTTTATTTATCACACTTTGGTTGTGCAGAAAATTTGTAAAAAAAGTATTTTGTTTTATTTGTTTGCTATTTAGAATATTTACTGGAAATGTTCTTCAATGTGTTTAATTCTGACTTTTATCCCATGTTTGAATCAACATTAAAATTTAAATCCCTCCTGGAGGTCCAGAACCTTTAGTTTCTGTTTGAGTTTTGAAAATGACGGAATGCGAATCAGTTTTAAAACCTTCCTCAGCTGTTGGACCTCAGAGGTTTTGTCTCCGTTGAGAAGTTGCTCAGATTCTGAATCCGTGTTTTGTCCGTCTCTCTGTGTCTGCAGCTGATAAACGCCGTCAGCTCGTTGGACCGGACGGTTCTGAACCAGCTGCACGTCCAGCTGATGGAGCTCAGAGGCTGCAGGGGTCACAAGCAGTGCAATCCTCGCACGCGCTCAGTAGAGCTGGGTAGGACACACACACACACCCCCACACACCCACACACACACACACACACACACTATGAATCTCACCATCCAAAGCCGGATCATTTAAAACCGTATTTTAAAGTTTCATCATCAGATTTTTATAAAACCTGTTTTATAAAAATAGACACTTTGTCACAGTGGGCCAAGCACACGGCCCTGTGGAACGCCACAGTCCATTCTGAGGGTTTTCATGTGTTCATCAGCAACATGGTGATGCTGTTCAAGCTGCTAAATAACTACCAGCTCTGAACTAACTGGTTTCACTGGTTTCACTGGTTCTCTTCATGGGTTTTTCTTTGTTGCATAAAAGTTAGTTTGAAGTTAAATCTTCAACCACATGACATTTAACATCTCAGTTTTAGAATCACTTCTAGATAATTAACAGTCAGCATGAAGTTTGAACCAGACGGTGATTTACTGACAAAGAGCTTCAACTGCTCAGTAAACTGTAAGCAGGAAATTTGAATATTTTGCTCCAGACGTGATCGCAGAGAGGAAGGAAGACGCTAAATAAATAAATATTTATGTTTAAAGAGATAAATGTAACCAAACGGAACGAACCAAAATAATTTCAGCTCCTCCGTCTCGCGGACGGAGGAGCATCAGAGCTGCTGGTGGTGCGTTCAGGTGCGTTCAGGTGCGTTCAGGTGACCTCCGCTAAACCAGCTCAGCTGCTATCAGGTTGTTTTTTCCAGGAGTCGTTGCTTAGTAACCAATCAGATGATCTTTTCAGCAGGAGGGCGGGCTCATGGCGGCTTTGGTGACTACAGGTACAAACACCAGAACACACACACCGACACACACACTCTGAGTGCTGCATGACTTCCTGCCGGCGCTCTGAGGGATGCCGGTGCAGACGGTGTGTTTGGCTGAGTGTGTAACTGTGTGTGTGTTTGTTGCATCAGGCTGTTTGAGAGGAGGAAGTGGCCGAAAGTGAAGAAGCCTTCATCATCCCGAACGCTGTGAGTCTTCCTCCATGTTCTCCGTTGTGATTGGCCTGCATGGGGCGACTTCCTGCAGGACGCCTCCGTCCTGTCTGTCCGACACGCACACACACACGCACACACACACACACACCCCATCACAACTAATGTTTTTAATCCACACTATAAAGAGGCTGTTTCCACTGAAGCTCGTTGATTATTAGAGGAAACATCAGCTGACTAATCGTCTGTTCGAGCCTCATGTCACATTCGCTGTGCTGAGACAAACATCTCCTGACCTCAGTCAGCACAGAGGTTAATGTCCAGAAGTCTCAGCCTGCAGGAGACGACGGCCACTGGGAACAGAAGGCATTTGACTAAAACTGAACGATTCTCCAGATCTAAATGATCCAAAGCCGAACACTAAAGACACTCAGCAGACTCTGAGGGGATTTGCTGCAGCTCTTTCTTACTGAGTAAATCTGGTGTTCTGGTTCTGGTTTTGTTTGTTCCCACTGTCGCCATAACAACGATATTTGGGTTTCAGGTTGTTTGTTTCCGCCTCTTGCATGCGCCTCAGTCGTCTCCAACATCGGACCCAAAGCCACTTGCAGCTGGTTTAACCTTCAGCGTTCCTGTGTTTGTGTGCAGAGGTCCGATCTGGGACGGCTGGAAGGGATAAGCTTCCTGATTGGCTGACACCGGCTCCAGACTCCGCCCACCACAGCCGTCTGAAGCAGGAAGGCGTGGCCAAGGAGGTGACATCACAGATCGACCGCCACGACCCTGTGTCGGCGGTCAGCCAATCACCTTCTGCTACTTTTGTGACATCACTGGGAGGAAACGCTGGACGCGCCTCTTCATCATCTGCTCCTCCCTCCTCTTCCTCCTCTCCGTCGGGCTGCTGCTGTCGCTCCGAGGAGGAAGAGGAGGCTGAGGCAGGAGGAGCAGGAGCAGGAGGAGAACAGGGAAAGGAAACATTTAGAAAGCATCACTGTTAAAGTCACATCTTCCCAGATAAATTCCTCCTTATTCTTGTCTGATTTTGAATTAAATTTGAGAAAATTTCTTCTTTTTAGAAAGATGAGTCAGAATCCTTCCTCCTCCTCTTCCTCCCATCGGCCGCCTTCATCCCGTGTTTTTGTATTTAGTTTGTCTGCAAGGCGCTGAAGGACCGCTTCGTGTTTGACGTCGCCACTAATGTGGTCATGTGATTTCCTCCTTTAACTTCACTGTTGGTTACCATGGTGACCGACAGCATTACTAACCCACGGCGCGCCACCGCCGCGAGAAGACGACGAGAACTTTTCTGATTGGAGGAGGAGTTCCTGACGTCTCGTGAGCCAATCAGAGACAGGACTCTGTTTTTGTGTGTGTTTGATTTTTAACCGTCCAATCACCTTCCTCCTCCTCCTCCTCCTCCTCCTCCTCTTCCTCCTTTTTATCCACTGAGCTGATGGAGGAACGGATCTGGAGGAAGGAAAAGCTTCCAGGAAAACATGACTGGACTCACACAGGAAGTTGAGATGTCAACTTCCTGTCTGCAGAGTTTCTCTAGTATTCATTCATAAAGTAGTTTCTGTTCGGTAAGGGCAGAGATTTGCTCTGTTGGGCGGGACATGACGTCTTTACTCTGCAGTTTTAACTCTGATTTCCTACATTTCCCACAATGCCTTCATGAATGTGTGGAGTTGCTGTTCAACATGTCAGCTTCCTCCTGCTAGCTCTGCTAGCTATCAAAAATCAGAAAATGCCAAGTCATTGGTTGCTATGGTGATCCCCTCCTTAAGAGATGTGCAGGTGGAGAAATTCAGCAATATTATAAATCACAACATGAACATGATTATGTTTTGGTTGAAACTTGTAAAGACTTTATGGTGAATAAATGTGATGTTTTCTGATCTGCTCAGAAACTATGGAAACCCATTCATACCATGAAACAGGAAGTCATATTATTAATCTTTATATTATCATTATTGTTGTTACTACCAGAGCTTCTGTTAGTAATACTTTTACCTATGAGAATATTGAAGATTATTACTTTATTTAATGTACTGCATTAATAAAGAACCTGAGAGAAGAATGAAGGTAGAAAGAGGAAACATCGACCGATGTTTTTCAATAAGTTTATTCTTTTATCCATTCCTTTGAACGTTTATAACTTACTGTTTTGTTTTTGTACTTTACATATTTTGATGTTAATGTTCCATTAACATCAATATATGAATATTTTAAAATCAGAGGAAGCACGGCCGTTTTCCTCTTTATTCTGACTTTAAAACTTGTATTTATGACTTCCTGTTTTCTTTCTTTAATGGCAGGAATGGGCTTCCATATGAATCTCCTCTTTCTGCATTAAAAATGTTTTTATGATTTGAGTAAAACGGAGGATCTGCTGGAAGCAGGCTGGTTGATTCTGTGTGATTCGGACTCTGGACCTGTGAAGGTTCACGTTGGGTTCAGTCCGTCTGACCCAGAGGTTGCTGGTTCTGGGTTCAGTCCGTCTGACCCAGAGGTTGCTGGTTCTGGGTTCAGTCCGTCTGACCCAGAGGTTGCTGGTTCTGATCCAGAAGCTGTTGGAGAAGTTCCCTCCTCTCCAGTGTGAATCCAGTCCGTCTCGCTCCGATCCGCCAACCTCGGTTGTGTTTGAATGTAAAAGTTTAGATGTGTTTTTATTTGTAAAGATCGGGCCGGTTCTGACCGGACTGGACACGCAGAAGGACAAACTGCAGAGCACTTTGACTGGTGGACGATTGTTGCAGCCCCACTGACCGGTGGAAACACGGGTCACTGAGTTTAGTCTGTGAATAAAGTGTTGAACGCCAAACTACTGAGTGAAAAATGTTTCTGCACCAGGCAACGCTGAGAAGCTGCATAACCAGAAATTAACAGCAATAAGTTTATTTATTTAGTCTTTCCTGAAGAAAAATGGGGATTTCTTCCTGAAAGTCAAATTTCCACCACAGTATTAATTTATAAATTTATTCCAAACTACATATTTAGTAGCTCTGGTCTCGGCACTAACTGAATAGCTAGTTCAGTGCTAATTATTTAGCATCAGGCTAAATATTTAGTTTTAATCAATCAGTTTTATTGATGAAGCACCCTTCATACTAAAAGCAATATTTAGCTAAATATTTACCTCGACTAACTAAAACTGAGTTTATAAGTGAGTAGCTAAACTAAACCATCTCCTTTCTGACACCTTGACCCTTTGGGGTCACGAGGTGCTGGTGCCTCTCCAGAGGTCAACGGGCGAGAGACGGGGTCACCGACGGGTCACCAATCCATCGCAGGACAGAGACAGACAACAGCACACTGAGTGAGACCTACGGAGAATTTATACAAACCAGTTAACCTGACAGGAAACCAGAGAACCCAGAGAGAACATGCAGAAAGTCCGAGGGAATCAAACCCAGGACCTTCTAGCTGCAAGGTAACAGTGCTACCAACTGCACCACTGTGCAAGTTTATTTGGTTAAATATTTAACTAGCTTAGAGAAAAAAAAATATTAAGTTTCAAACTAAATAAATATCTAGTTATGAGTTAGCTAAATATTTAGCCTGTAGCCAAACATTTACTTTGGAGCAAAGTAGTTTAATTTATTCAGAAAGCTAAATATTATTTTGGAAATTAAATATTTATTTTGACATTGTGACATTCATAAGTTAATGTATAACATGATGAAATGATGACTGAACCTCATGTCAGGATAAATAAACCCAATCAGCAGCAGGAGCCCTGAAGAAAGAAAACCAACCAAACTGGTAAAACTGCGATAATTAAGGTTTATTACAGAAAAACAAAGACTAAGAGCAAAAGGAAACCGAACCAAAGCAGAGAGAAAACAGCGACCCGGTCCCAGGAGGAACCTCCGCCTCAGTCGCTCGTCTGCAGAAAAACAAACGTTTCTGTTAGTAACTAATAATCGGATGTGAACCGCAGAGCGGACCGGGCCGGACCCACCAGAACCACCGCGCCGCTGTGTTCGCGGGTCCGGAGCCGCAGCTTGTTCACGGCCGTCTCGGCGATGTCTGCTCTCTCCTCAGCACCGTCCAGATCCTGTTGGATTTTTCTGAAACGGACGCTGGTGTTGCTCACCTGCTCCTCCTGGCGGACAGATGGGGGAATGACACCAAATGAAACCACCGGATGGAGACGTTAAAACAAAAGTTTTACTCTGATCTACAGATAACCTTTGACCCTTCCTGTGATGCAGCTCTTTGCGTTTTTCAGGCTGCTGATGTTTCAGAATAAAAGCGCTCTGAGCGTTCCAGACACTCACTGCGGTCTCAGCTTGTCTCTTGTAGCTCTTGGCTTTGGCCTGAAGCTTCTCGATCAGTTCCTGCATCCTCAGCAGAGTCTTCCTGTCCTCCTCCGACTGCGGGACACAGAACCAATGAAGCAGCGGCCCAACAGAACCAGAACCAGAGCAGCAGCGGCCGGCGGCGGCTCAGACCTGCAGCGACAGCTCCTTCGCTCTCCTCTCAGAGCGACGAAGGCTCTTCTGAAACTCCTCGCTCCTCTTCCTCTCCTCCAGCAGCTCCAGCTGAAGCTCCCTGACCTGCAAACAGCAGAAACTGAGATACAGGCTCTGGAACAATACATTCTTTTATTTAACCATTATTTTGTTACATCAAAGGGTTTTTGTAAAAAAAAAAAAATTGATCAAGATCAATTTGCTAAAGAAATGAACAGTGGAACATTTTGGGGTTTGGAAACTTAAGGACATTAATGTGTGTTTGGGTTCTGAAGCTACAAGCAGAAGCTCCTCTTTCTCAGCAGGTTGTTTGATTTGGGTTCCGCCCGGATCCCCCAGAATCCCTCTGGGTTTAGCGGATCAGAACCGACAGCCCGGCAGAACTTCTCCTCACTCTGGTCTCCAGCTTGTGGAGCTGCTTCCTCCCTCCTCTCTGGGCCGCCTGCTCCGCCTCGTCCAGCTTCACCTGCAGGTCTGACAGAGCATCACAGCTCAGATCCTAATCTGGAATATAATCTACAGATTATTACTAATTCAGTTACAAGTTTATGAGATGAAAGAATTTAACTTTAATATTCTGTGGTTAAATTAATGAAAACATTTTTTAATCCCTTCTCATTCCCCAGCATCAACATTAATACTTTTTATCACTCATATTTACAGCACAATGCATTCTGGGTAACCAGCCAAACAGAGGTTCCTGTTTCCTGGTAGATCTAACATTTGTCTGGTCAGAGGAGGTGACCGGACTCCGTCAGGGTGGTGATCCCGGCCCGGGTCCAGACCTTTCACTGTGGCCTCCATGTTCCTCTTCATCCGCTCCAGCAGGCTGCTGCTGTCCTGCTCCTTCTTCAGCTCCTCGGCCATCAGAGCCGCCTGCAGGAACAGCGGCGTTCAGCAACCAAAGCATCAAACGCTCTGACCGAGCGCGGGGTCAGGGGTCAGGGTTCAGGACTGACGTCAGTGACGGCCTTCTTGGCCTTCTCTCCGGCGCTGCGGCTCTCCTGCACGGCCTCGTCCACCTCTCCGGTCAGCAGAGACAGGTCCGTCTCCAGCTTCCTCTTCTGGTTCAGCAGAGCCGCGTTCTGGAACGCAGGAAGCCTCGGGTCAAAGTCTGGACGTCGGCGACGGCAGAGGTCAGAGGTCGCCTGCGGCCGTACCTGAGTGCTGAGCAGGGCCGACTCTCTCTGCCGCCTCCAGCATTTCGTTTTCACACGTCTTTCGGACGCGGTCGGTCTGTTCCAGCGCCGCTCTCAGCTCCGCCTCCTCTGCCGCCATCAGCGCACCGCGGCGCTCCGACAGAACCAGCTGCTCCTGGAGCTGATTGGCCGCCTGGACTTTATCCTCCAGCTCCGCCTGCTGCTCTTTGACCTGCAGCAGAACCAAGTGATGGGAACTGACCCATATGTGCGGGTGACCGCCTGATCAGGAGGGATTACCTGTGTCTGCAGGTGTCTGATGATCCTCTGGCTCTCAGCCGCCTGCCGGTTGGCGTGCGCCAACTGGACCTCCATCTCGTTCAGGTCCGACTCCATCTTCTTCTTCAGACGAACCGCCTCGCTGCGACTGCGGCTCTCGGCCTCCAGGCTGGCCTGCGCGCCGTCCAGAGAGCGCTGGTGGTTCCGCCTGGATGAAGGAGGCCGAATCAGAGTCGAGAGACTTCCTGTCTGAATCGGCTCAGGGGGAAAAGACCAGGGCAGAGGAGCGACTGAAGATACGTTTAGAGAAACTCTGGACATGCTGCCGTTTCCTCTGACCAGCTGAGACTCTGGTTGGGTCGTCAGTGAGGCAGAGGAAACAATTCAACACCTTGAACTGGTTCTGCCACAGTCCACCTAAACCAGAACCGTCTCATTTGCAGATCCCCGTTTTCTGAAAGCAGCTCAGCGGTAGCAGCAGCTGACAGCAGAGATCCAGGACTCTGAGGACACGAGTTCTGGACCTGGACCAGATCCAGAGACTGACCTGAACTATAGATTTAATTTTCTCATGTTCACTGCCTCATGCTGTGTGCAGAACTTTCACCATCTCACATGCAGTTCATCCTCACAGCATTTTAAAGTCTGGCTAATCGAGAAACTTAAACGTTTCTCTAAACTTCAGGAGTTTTCATGTTGACTTTTCTGATCCAGATTTCGCTGGAATGATGGATGGACTCAGACAGTCCGTGGATGATCCGTCCAATCCTCACCCAGCTCATTGTCAGACCTGATGCTCCTCTGCCTTTGGGTTCTCTTTCATTTCAGAACCGATCTGTGCTACCAGATGCAGTTTGAATGTTTCTGATTGGCTGCTTTAAGGCGTCAGGTACCTGAGCGTATCCATCTCTTCGTCCTTCTCTGCAATCTTTCGCTCAATCTCATTCCGAATCTGCTGCAGCTCCGTCTGGAATCTCAGGTTCTTGCTCTCCTCGTGTTCCAGCGTTCCCTGGTTGGAGGGGGAACCGGTCCAGTCAACCGGTCTGGTGAGTTCACAGGTACCTGGACTGAGGAGGAGTCTTACCTCTGCCTCTTCCAGAGCAGCTCTGATGTCACTCTTCTCCATATGGAGGATCTTCTTCGTTCTCTCCAGCTCATGGATGGTTTTCCTTCTTCTCCAATCTGGTTGGTCAACTCGAGGATTTCCTCTGGGAAAAGGCAGAAATGAGGGATGTTTGGTTCTGGTAGGAAGACGTTTCTCTGATTCTCTTGTCCTGAACTCTAAACGTCCCCACATGCTCAGGCCCGCCGGACACGTCAACAAACGGCTCAGCAGTGAGTGGACAGGACTAACAGTAAGGTGTGTGTCTGTATCGATAGTCAAACATCATATTTAATCGTCCATCTGTTCTCTAAACGTTTGGCTCTGATCAGACCCGGTCCAGTAGACCAGGGTCTTGGTACCTTGGAGGTTTTTGTTTTCCCGTTTGGCCGTCTCCAGATGATCCAGAGCCTCTTCATAGCTGCTCCTCAGTTTGAACAGCTCTGTGCTCAGACTGCGAGACTCTCTCTGGGACGCCTCCAGCTCCGCCTGACCCTCCTCCTCCTTCAGCTTCCAGTCGCTCAGCAGCTGCGTCACACGTCACACACAGGTCCACTTTCCACCTCTACAGCTTGTTGAGTCAGGGTTTCTGTTTCTGGACCAACCTTGTCAAAGTTTCGCTGCTTCTTGTCCAGAGCCAGAGCGGCGGCGTTGGAGCGCAGCAGTTCAGCTGCCAGGTCGTCGACCTCGGCCTGCAGACGCTGCTTGGTTTTCTCCAGTGAGGAACTCTTAGCCTGAGCCGCCTCGGTGGCTTCCTCCGCACTCTGCAGTTTCACAACTAACTTCTTCCTGCAAACATCAGAACAGAACCCTGAGACGTACAGCACAGGGTTCTGGGTTTCAACCTCTTGCGCCACAGGGAGGAACCCGCAGCCAGCTGGGTCCAGGCTGTGTGAGCGACGGGCTGAAGGCCGGTCCAGGTTTTACCTGGGACCAGTTCTGTAGAGAAACTTTGGTTGTTCCACTAGAATCCTCAGTGATGTAAAAACTGAGATCACAAAAACACCACCAACATATAGAAACCATCCCTCTGACCCCATCGAAACAGAATCTCTCATCAGCTAAGTGAACATGTCTAAGCTTCAGAACCTGGACGCTTTGGGCCGGTTGGGTCGGAGTGGAACCATCAGTGTCTTCTTACTTTGCCTCTTCCAGCTCCTCTATCTTCAGCACAGCTTCTGTCTCATACTTGGCTCTCCACTGGAGCGCCTGGCCGTTGGCTTGAGACAAGGCCTTCTGCAGCTGGGCTTTGGCTTCCTGCTCCTCCTCCAGCTGCTCCTTCAGCAGGCTGCAGTCGTGACGGGACGCCTGGACAGCGTGAGCCAGAGCAACCCGGGCCTTCAGCAGACATGCAGACATGGTGAGAGACTCAGCAAACATCTTTCTAGATTGTTGTCTCCACTTAAAGCGCAGAACTTTGCATGGGATGGGTTCAGTGTTACCTTGCTGTCTTCCTCCAGTTGCTTCTTCAGATTCTCAGTGTCTTGGCTAAGGCTAGCCTTGAAGCGCTGCAGCTGACCAATCAGGGCGTCCCGCTCCTCTAAACGGCGGCCATACTCAGCTGAGAACAGAGCAGGAATGATCTGATTATCAGTCTGACCGTTTCTTTGTGTCCTTCAGGACAGAAAGTTTCCACAGACTCAGCTGTTCTCGGTTTTAGTCAGCAGTGCTGCTGTTGCTTCTGTCATCGATCTGATGCAGATGACATTCAGCTGTTTCCACCAGATGACCAAACAATCTCAGATCACCCTCTTAAAGTAAACCACAGACCGACACAAACACTTATTCTTCTAACCTCCATCTTTCTGTGGGAAACATTTGTTCCCTGAAAGCATCAGGTCTGTATCTGATGCAACATGCTAACATCATGACTTTCTTCTCCTGACCAGAGCAGGAAGTGGCAGCAGGTCTGGTCTCGTGTCTCTGCTGTCCTGATCTCTAAAGCAGCAGCAGGTAGACTCACCCAAACTGCCAGTAATGGTTCCACAGTGACAGAACGATGCTGAACGTTTTGGAAGGACTGGAGTCTGTCTGGTTCTGTGGAGAACCAGAACCTGGAGCCCTCAGAAACCTGACTAATGTTTACTCCAGGACCCAGTGGGCTTTAGCCTGAGTTTAATGTTCACCATCATTGATGATGGCTGTTTGGTCGTTCATTCATTCCATCCTGTGTGTTTTACCGGTTTGGGTCAGAGCTCGGGCTTTCTGAGCAGAAACCTCAGCCAGCTGCCTCTGCAGCTCGTCCGCTCTGCTCCGGCTTTCATTCAGCTGGTCCTCAATCACCCGGCACATCTTCTCCACTGTCCCCTGCATCAGAGGAGCATCAGTCAGAATTACCTGCAGGCAGCAGAACCAAACCAGCCACGTTAAAGTCCTGGTTCACCTTGGCTCGGCTGAGCTGCTCCACGCTGACGGCCAGGTCGTCGGCCTCCAGTCGGATCTCGGTCTTTTCCTTCTCCAGTTTCTGTTTGACTCTCTGCAGAGCGTCGATCTGTTCGCTGAGCTCCGCCACCGAGTCCGAGTGCTTCCTCCTCAGACTGGCAGCTACGGCCTCGTGGTGAAGCCCCGCCTCCTCCAGCTCCCGCCGCATCTTTTGCAAGTCTGCCTCTCGCTTCCTGTTGAGCAAATCGACTAAAGTTACTGGAAACAGACTGAGCAGGTTTAGTTTTAGCCCCTTTATCCTGTGACTGCTGTACATCTTTAAGAGCCTGAGACACAGGAAGCTGCTGCAGTTGAGCTTCCTGGCCTCCATCTTCCCTGATGCCTCATCTGACCGATGATGCTCTAACTGGACCTGGTGCTGCATTCTGTCCCTTCAGAAGCGTTCCTGGATCCTTCGGGTTGCTTATGATTGAGCAGTGGGTTTTCCTGTCATCACTCTGGAGGTGAACTACCTGCTTAGAGCCACCTGAGCCGCTGAAGCTCCTCCTGCCTCCTCCAGCTTCTCTCCCAGCTGCTCCAGCTCCGTGGCGATGTCGTTCCTCTGACGTTCGGCTTTGACGCGACACGCCCGCTCCGCCTCCAGCGCCTCCTCCAGCTGCTCGATTCGGGTCTGCAGGAGCAGCCAAACCACTGAAGCATCCAGGATCAGAGGAAGATCCGGAAACCTTTGGTTCTGTGACCCACCTGCAGCTCCTTCATCTTCTTCTGAAGCTGATCACTCAGAGTCTGCTGGTCCTCCAGCCTCTCATGGAACTGAACCAACTCAGAGTCTTTCCTTTGGAGCAGAAAAGTGGAATCACAAACATTAGTTTTTGCCTGGTTACTTTTAGCGAAAGGCTGATCTTACTTCTTCAGTCTCTCCTCCAGATTTTCCTTTTGGTTCTCCAGGTCCTTCACTGAGTCCATGCAGAGCTTCAGGTCGCCCTCCAGCTTCTTCTTCGCTCTCTCCAGGTCACACCGAGTCTTCTTCTCCAGCTCCAGGGAGGTTTCAACCTGCACAGAGGATATGACATCACAGCGTCCCGTAGATGAACCACAAACTGTTTAGATGAGCAGGAACCTTTTCCTGCCATCTGGAACTGGTTGGTTTGACTAAAGTTTAGAGCCTTTAATTTCACCAAAACTGGAGTTTTTCTGAATAAACTCTAAACTGACGTGTTTGGCTGTTCTGTAAACTTTCACTTGAATAAAGTGAATAAACTTTAGCTTGTTAATATTAGCTTCTACTAAATACCGTATTGGTTTGTTGCGTTAGCATTAGCTGGTCTGATTAGTGACTTAGGTTTGGAACAGTTAACCTGCTGGTTAGCGCTGTCCAAAGCTGCCCAGTTGAACTTTTCTTACGTTATCCACTTGCTGCTCCAGACGGGCTTTGACCTTGGCCAGCATGTTGACCTTGTCCTCCTGAGCCTGAAGGTCGATCAGCACCTGCTGGTGAGCCTCCAGCAGAGCAGCTTTCTCTCTGCTCAGAGACGCGATGGATTCGTCCAGGACGACCATCTCGTTGGTCAGGTTCTTCACCTGCAGGGAGCGGAGAGGTTCAGCCTGCGGGAAGCGCAGCAGCAGCAGCAGCAGCAGCGAAACGCTGCGAGGCGCCGCACCTTGTTCTCCACTCCGTGCCGCTCCTTCTCCACTCTGGCCAGCGTCATCTCCAGATCGTCCACGTCTCTCTTCAGGGACAGCACCTCGTCCTCCAGGTGACGCTTCTTGGACGTCAGGCTGGCGCTCGCCTCCTCTTCGTCCTCCAAACGCTCCTGCATCTCCTTCAGCTTGGACTCCAGAGAGATTTTGGACTGGATCAGCTGGTTGCAGCGGTCCTCTGCGTCCATCAGGTTGTCCTGCTCCTGATAAGGAAGATTAAAAACTAGACTCTTAATATTTTAAATAAGATTGTTTCTATTTTGTTGGCTCCGACCCAAACGGCCCCGAAGATCTTTAAAGTGTTTTATGGTCTGAAGAAGGAAGAAAGATTTGGAGGTGAAACTGAAGGCTCAGTGTTTCTTACAGCTTGCAGCTGCAGAGCCAGATCCTTCTTCTCTTGGACCAGAACCACCTGCCGCTGCTCGGCCTCCTGCCGCTTGACCTCTGACCTGATGAAGAAAAGCCCAGCAGTCAGAGAACTCAGGAGAACCTTCTCCAGATGTTTCATTCTAACATGGAAGCCGACCGTTCAAACGCTTCCTTCAACTTGGCGAAGTCGTCCTTCAGAGCGGCCAGCTCCTTCTCCACCTGGGCGCTCTTCAGCAGGGGGCGGAGCTTATAGAAGAGCATCATCCACGGCCAGGTGCGCACCGAGAAGAAGGCCCTGAGGTTGAACTGGATCACCGTGGAGGCGTCCCTGACAGGAGGAACCACAAACATCCGGCTTCACTGTCCGGTCCGGGTTTTACCAGAACCGCCTGAGTTTGAGTAAAAACCTGGATCTTCTACACATGAAAGATTGAACATTGTTCTCCAACATGGCTGCTGCAGGAAACAGGAAGACTGATGGCGGCCATATTGACCTCTTCAGCTTCAGCTCCTGAAGTTCCATCCTCATCAGTTTCCCCCGGCACTTGGCCTGAACCGTGGTGATGATGTGGGACAGACGGCTGTCCCTCATGTCCTCCAGCTGTCCCAGCAAACCCGCCTTAAAGAAAACCTGAGGAGGACAAATTACTGAATCATTCGTTTGGGTCAAACTGGGACTGAGTTGGTTTTCTACCTTTGTGTGTCCGAACTTGTACTGGTTGTGGTCGATGTCCAGGGATCCCAGCAGCTTCTCTGCAGCCTTCCTGCTGTCCATGTACGAGTCCTCCGGGATCGCAGACGGGTTCAGGATCCGATACCTGACAGGAAAACCACGAGTCAGGAGAATCCCAGAGCCGAAGGTGAAACCTGAGCGATGCATCGTCCTTCAGTTCATCAGCGTGAAAAAGATTCAGCTAATAAATGTTAGAGATTAAACCAAAAACATGTTTATATCCATGTTTAGGCCCGTCACAGTAAGGAATAAATCAATTAATCACCTGAGAAATGAAAACAAACGCAATAATTTCATTTTGCTTGATTTATTGAATGATAACTTCTTCAGTCTGATGTTTTGGTCTGAGTTCGTCCTTTTATTAAAGGATCATTTTGTTTCCAGAGATTTCATCTGTTTTGTTTGGATATTTAAAATGTCTTCAAGTTCCAAATGTTTATCAGTTTTTAAATGTGTTCTTACATTATTATGCCATTATTACCATCATGTTACTGAAAATGGTCTCAAAACAACAATATATCGTTTATTGGAATAACTTCTGGGGCATTTTATCCCATGTTGCCATGGTAACAGGGAGGCCATTTTAACGGGTTATTTGCCAGTTTTATGACATAACGTCATCACCCACTGACATTCGTGGCTCAGAGTCGAGTGAAAAAGTGAAAAGGTCAAAGTTCAAAGAAGAAAACCCTTCTGAGAGCCTGGGGGGCTTTAAAGATGGCCGCTACGTCCAGATCACAGGGGACCGGCTCTGACCTTTGACCCAGAGTTCCTGTGTCGGGTTAAATTTCGGGACTCACCGCTGTTTAAATTCGGCGTAAGCGATTCGGTTGGGAAAGCCTTTCCGGCAAATCCGGATCCCCTCCAGGACTCCGTTACACCTGAGCTGGTGGAGCACCAGGAAGGGATCCATCACACCTGGGAGACAAACACCGGTCCCCTCAGCAGGAGGCGCACACGCACACACACACACACACACACACACACACACACACACCCGTCCAAACGACCAACACACGTTCACCAGGAAGACCAAGTACCCAGAGCCATTTCAGGAACATCATCAAACCTGCCGACTGGTTTCCCTGGTTACTGGTTTCTCTGGTTACTGGGTTACCTGGTTACTGGGTTACCTGGTTACCGGGTTACCTGGACTCTTGGTCTCGTTTGGGATGATGCAGCGAACAAAGTGAGGCTGAGTGCTGCGGAGGTTGGCCATCAGCTTGTTCAGGTTTTCCTGCCGTTAAGCAGAGAGAAGGAAACTTTACGCCGTGCGTAAATACGACTTCCTGCTGGTTAGCGCAGGACTCAATGTGAGGACGACTTCAGGAGACGGACGGACGGACGGATCTCAGATGTCTTTGTCTCTCACAGTAAGGCTGAAACTGAAGACACAGATCCTCTCATGTCTCATTAAACATTCGTTTTCCTCCAGAGGGAAGGAGAATTCAGACTCCATTTTGTTTTTTATATATTCTGTCATCATCCGTCTCCTCATGACAATGAATGAGAAACCTGTAAACTATCTTGTGATTTTGTCATTAAAAGAATGTCAGCGATATCTCAGCACATTTTCCCAACAATATGAAAAGAATCAGATAAAATGCGACAAAGACTGAACGTTTCATCATGAATGGCCCCGTTGGTCCGGTCATCTCCTCAGTTGTAGCTTTTCTCACGCCGTTCTGACTCACCTTGTGCAGCTGTGAAACCGTCTGGAAAGAAGCAGCCTTCCTCTTCCTGTGCTTGGTCTCCCCCTTGTGGTCACCAGCTGACACTGCGGCTAACAGGAGAACGGACTGTTTGTTGCTGCCGGTTGCTGGCGGTTTGTGAGTTCGGTGCTGCTGTACCTGTCTCAGAGCAGACGTAGTTCTCAAAAAGCCCGGCCATCAGCTTGTTGGAGGATTTCTGGAACAGAGCGACCACCGTCTCATTCAGAGGATCTCTGTTCTTATCCAGCCAACCGGTGATGTTGTAGGGAACCTGCAGGCAACGCAGCAGGAGTCAGGGCAACCAGGGGCCGAGCATCCAACCATACATCCAACCAACCAGCCAGAGGCTGAGCATCCAACCAACCATCCATCCAACCAACCAGAGGCCAAGCATCCAACCATACATATATCCAACCATACATCCAACCAACCATCCATCCAACCAGCCAGAGGCCAAGCATCCAACCATACATCCATCCAACCAGCCAGAGGCCAAGCATCCAACCATACATCCAACCAACCATCCAACCAACCAGCCAGAGGCTGAGCATCCAACCAACCATCCATCCAACCAACCAGAGGCCAAGCATCCAACCATACATATATCCAACCATACATCCAACCAACCATCCATCCAACCAGCCAGAGGCCAAGCATCCAACCATACATCCAACCAACCAGCCAGAGGCTGAGCATCGACCAACCATCCATCCAACCAACCAGAGGCCAAGCATCCAACCATACATCCATCCAACCAGCCAGAGGCCGAGCATCCAACCAACCATACATCCAACAAACCAACTAACCAACCAACCAGGGGCCGAGCATCCAACCATACATCCATCCAACCAGCCAGAGGCCGAGCATCCAACCATACATACATCCAACCCATCATCCAACCAACCAGCCAGAGGCTGAGCATCCAACCATCCATCCATCCATCCTCCCTTGCCTTCAGACAGCCTCAGGTGGAATAGCTACCAGGAGGCCCAGTTCTGGGTCTGAAGTGATACCAACTGGACCAGAACAGAACCAGGTACCCACCACTCCCGCGTAGTGAACCAGCTCAAAGTGGGTCTCGTATTTGCGCTTCTTGTCGGGCCGTGGGCGCTGGAAGTTGGGGGATTTCCCCAGGTGGTGGTCGAACAGTTTGGTTTTCAAGCTGTGGTCCGTGGCCTTGGGGAACATGCACTCCTCCTCCATGATGGACAGGATTCCCATTGGCTTCACACACAGACAGCAGCAGTTCAGTGTTTGCATGTAGACTCTCCTCCTCCAGGCGACCAGCAGACTCACCCTCTCAATGAGGTCGATGCAGGCCTGCAGGTCCAGACCGAAGTCTATGAAGGTCCACTCTATCCCCTCGGTCTTGTACTCCTCCTGCTCCAGGATGAACATGTGGTGGTTGAAATACTGCTGCAGCTTCTCGTTGGTGAAGTTGATGCACAGCTGTTCGAAGCTGTTGAGCTGCAGGAGAAGGAGACATGATGGATGTGAGGAGCGTTTACCAGCAGGAGTCCAACAGGAAGCCTGTCTTTAGCAGTGGGACGCACTCTTCTGCTGATGCGCTAGTTCCATTGCTAATTTTTTTGGTTAGCATTGTTGCTAACATTGAAAACGTTTAGCACACTTAGCTTTCCTAGCGCTCCCTTCCAAAGCACTAATTTACTGGGTTGTTTTGCAAACTTTCAGTTGAATAAAGATCAACGTCTGTTTTGATTTTCAGCTGTTAAGAATATTTAAGAAGTTAGCTGTTTATATTCATGCTCTTATTCTGAAGTCTGTTTATGCAGCAGGTCAGTTTCCCCACATTCTCCACCCATGATGCAGTGCAGCAGATGATATGTGTTTTGTACCCAGAATCCATTGCTGTAGAAGTACAGTAAATGTCTAAAATGTACTGGTGTGATGCGTGCTAACAGAGTTAGCGAAACCCAATAACTACAAACTGAAGGTCTGTTCCACAGAATGTGTTGTATAACGAATCTGATTCTGATATCAACATGGCTGAAGTTAGCATTTTAACACATTAGCTTCTGCTAATTACCATGTAGGTTAATGTTAGCGGAACTGATGTTTATGACTAGTGATTCAGGGTTAGCGCAGTTAGCGGTGCCTACCACTGAGGGAGGGTATCGACCCTTTAGCATTAGCTTCTGCTAATTAACATATTGGTATAGCATCTGAACGGAACTAATGTTTATAATAATGTGCAGCTAACTATTTAGCTAACCACTGGTCTTTACTAAACACTGTGTTCACATGTCAGTTGGACCTCCTGACAGTTTTAGGTAGCAAACTCAGATTCGTTGGCTCCTTTGGTGCAAATCAGGTTCAGAAAAACTTCAGTTTCTTTAAATCAAACTAAATCTGCTAATTCTGCTTTGATTTTCTAAGTGCAGACATTAAAACCTGAAAACATGATCCTTTAAATGTTTCTTGGTCTTGTTTCTTCTTTACCTCGAAGATCTCGAACCCAGCGATGTCGAGGACTCCGATGAAGTACTGACGAGGCAGAGCGGTGTACAAAGACGAGTTGATCCGCCCCACCAGCCACTTGAACATTCGGTCGTACGTGGCTTTGGACAGAGCTGCCACCGCGTAGTTCACCTGGACACAAACATCCTCCGGTCATTTTAAATCCACTTCACCGCGGATCTGGGCCGGATCTGCTGATCACCTGCTCCACTGTCTGCCCTTTCACTATGAACTCGTTTCCAACTTTGACTCTGGGGTTCAGGAGTCCTTTCAGCAGCTCCGAGGAGCTGATGCCCATCAGGTACGCCGCCTTGTCAGCACCTGGAAACACGAGACAGACCCAGAAAGATCCAGGAAGGAAATCACTTCATATGAAGCTTCTAGTATTCATGGGTCCCAGAGATATCAGGACTGAGGGATTCATCAAGGGTCTATGCTGTGGTTAGCAAGCTAAATATTTAGCTAGCAAGCTAAATATGTAGCTAGCAAGCTACATATTTAGTTAGCAAGCTACATATTTTCTTTACAGGTAAATATTTAGCACCAAACTAATTATTTAGCTTACAAAGTAAATAAATATTTATTTTAATGGTAAATATTTAGTTTAGACATAAAAATTTTAAGATTTTGTTTGTAAACTAAATGTGTAGTTGGGGCTAAGTATTTATTTTAGAGGTAAATATTTAGTCTGTAACTAAATATTTAGACTTTAGTTTTAATCTGAATATTTAGTTTGTGGCTCCCTGTGTCTGCTGAAGGAAACCAACATGTCTTACTTTCTGTCCCATCGGCTTCAGCCTGCTCTTCTCTCTGCTTCTTCTTGAACTTCATGTTCCCAAAGTGCATAATGGCTCCAACGAGTTTGTAGCAGCCGAGCTTCTCCTCCGCAGTGAATCCCAGAGTGTCCATGGCGCGCTGCCGCAGACAGACAGGAACCACAGATTATCCCCCAGCAGGGGGCAGACAGGAGGCGGGTCGGGGGTCACCAAGGTCGCCTACGTCAGTGAGACTCAGCTCCTCGCCGTCATTGACGCCCTCCACCGTGGTAACGCCCTGGGAGCAGAAGTGGTAGTCGTAGGGGTTGGTGGTCACCAGCAGCAGGTCTGCAACACATCGACCGAAAAATCAGGTCCAAACAGCAGGGGGCGCCACATCTACAACAGGTAAAATCAGGTCCAAACAGCAGGGGGCGCCACATCTACAACAGGTAAAATCAGGTCCAAACAGCAGGGGGCGCCACATCTTTAATCCAGAAAATAAGATAAAACATTTCCGAGTTTCCATGCCATAATGCCAAATATTTAGCTTAGAGATAAATGTTTAGTTTATGCTAACTCCATAGTTTCCATAAACACATCCTGTGAGATCTGAGAAGATTTTCTGCTGCTTCTTCGCTGCTTTTAATGGTTTTATTGGTTTTAATGTGGAGAAAATGTCCATCTGGTTTGTTGGGTTTGAAGCAAAGGACCAAAATGAGGCAGAATGCATTAATAGAGAATTTCAAACATTTAGATGAAACTAAATGATTTTAAGACGTTAATTCAGAAAAATGAACATGTAAAATCAGGTCCAAACAGCAGGGGGCGCCACATGTAAACAGTAAAACATGCTGAGCTAACATGATAACAAGAATTTAAAATGTTTTTTTAAATGCTTCATGTTGATAGTAAAGAAATCTGACAGAAGGACCAGATATGAAAACTTTACTGAAGAAGAATTTATATAAATACAAACAGGAGAGTTTTTGTTTAGACAAACTGATATTATTGTCATTTACGTTTGATTTTCTTTAAGATTTAATCAGATTATTATTATTATTATTAAAATTATTCAGTTTATTTTTCAGTTCTCGGTCCTGCAGGGTTTTCCGGGTCTGTGCAGGTCGTTCTCTCCGTCTGTGTTTCAACCTGATTTATTCCAGCTGTTTGATGATGTCATCGCGGTGGGCGTGGTTACCTTGCAGCTCTGGCTTGTGATTGGACAGGATCTGGTAGTAGATGTGGTAGCTTCTCTCTCCTGGTTGCTGAAACACGACTCTGGATTTTTCCAGGAGATCTGGAGGAAAAACACAATCAGGCTGATTTTCTGCTGTCAGTTCTTTGTGCAAATTTCAAAGTTGTTGAAAATTGCAAAGAAAATCAGTTTTTCATAAAATAATCATTAAACTTGTTGCCTTGAAGCTCTGGACGTCCTGAAGAGTTTAGATAAAATAATTCGACTCACAGATGTTGATGTCGGCAGACGCCAGCCTCCCAGTTGGACCAAAATGGATCCTGATGAACTTTCCCTGAAATGTCCAATCAGATTCAGTCACAGGCTGAGCAGTCCCGCCCCCTCTGGAGCTACTGGCCAATCAGATCGCGGCACTCACAAAGCGGGACGAGTTGTCGTTTCGGATCGTTTTGGCGTTTCCGAACGCCTCCATGGCCGGGTTGGCTTCGATGATCTGGTCCTCCAGGGAGCGCTGGACAGAACCAGAACCAGAGTCCAAACGTTACCAGAACCAGAGTCCAAATGTTAACAGAACCAGAACCAAAGTCCAAACGTTACCAGAACCAGAACCAGAGTCCAAACGTTACCAGAACCAGAGTCCAAATGTTAACAGAACCAGAACCAAAGTCCAAACGTTACCAGAACCAGAACCAGAGTCCAAACGTTACCAGAACCAGAGTCCAAACGTTAACAGAACCAGAGTCCAAATGTTAACAGAACCAGAACCAAAGTCCAAACGTTAACAGAACCAGAACCAGTCTTACTCCTCTCTTGATGTTCTCTCCCAGCGCCGCCACGGTGGCGAAGTACTGGATCACTCTCTTGGTGTTGACGGTTTTTCCGGCTCCAGACTCTCCGCTGGATCAGAACCGGCCCGGTCCAGAGAGAGAATCAGAGCAGCTGGATTTATTTTTTCACTGACACCAAAATGTCCCAACATGGTTTCAACAAACATGTAAAAATATGTACAAACTGCAGCTTTACGTAATAATTGTTTTTTTTTCAGACTTACGTGATGAGCATCGACTGGTTCTCTCGATCTGTGGAGGGAAGTTAAACCCGGAATGACCAAATCTGAAGAACCTTTCGGTAGTTTGGGTTTAGTAATTATTGTTTTCTGTATTTTGTTTGGATGGTGATGAATGTAAACAGAACCTGGTGGAACACCTGAACTCAGGTAGGTGAGTTAGAGCTGCAGAGTTACAGACTCAACTTTACATCAACACATTTAGCTGCAAATAAAATATTCAGGTTAAAATATTTAGTTTACAAACTAAATATTTTCATTAGAGCTCCAAACTAAATTGTTAGCTAATAACTACTTTACAAACTAAATATTGAGCTTGCTAACTAAATATTTAGTTTGGCTCTAAACATTTAGCTTCCCAGCTGTCTAGTAAATTTGGAGCTAAAAACTAAATTTTCTGACCTCAGACTTTATTTACTTTCCAAACTAAATATTTAGCTTGATAACAAAGAGTTTTGTTTGTTTGGAGCCAAATATTTACCTGGCTAACTAAATTGAGCCTAATGCTTAATTTGCTAACCTAGTTTAATTTTGAGCTAAATATTGAGCTTTCTAACTAAATATTTAGTTTCAACCCGAATTATTGCAGTTGATGTTTGAGTAAGTTTGCAGACGGCGCCTCCAGCTGAGGTTGTTCCTGACTTCCTGCCTGGCTGCGGTCAGTCTCCGCTCACAGTGACTCACTCTTCAGCAGGTCGCTGTAGGCGTTGTCAGCGATGGCGTAGATGTGGGGGGGCGTGTCCACTCGGCGCCTCCCTTTGTAAGCCGTAACCACCGGCGACGAGTAAACCGGCAGCCATTTGTAGGGATTGACCGCCACGCAGAACAGGCCGGAGTACGTCTGCGGCACAGAGCGATGCAGATGAGAGGAAGTGGTTTCCTGAGGTCCGGCTCCAGAAGCTTCCTGTGATACTTGCATAGATGATCCACATGCTGTAGCGCCTCCGGAGGTTGAAGAGAACCGACGCCTCGTTCAGGTGCGTCAGCAACGCCATGTCCTCCAGCATGTCGAACTTCGGCGGGTTCATCGGCTGCAGGTCGATTTCTTTAACCATCAGGAACTGAAACACAGCAGATCGTCAGGAAGGCTGGGTCTGCCGCCGTGAGACCCTCAGCAGGACTAGAACCAGGACCAGGACCAGGTCCAGGACCAGGACCAGGACCAGGACCAGGTCCAGGACCAGGTCCAGGTCCAGGACCAGGACCAGGTCCAGGTCCAGGACCAATACCAATACCAGGACCAGGTTCAGGTCCAGGTCCAGGACCAATACCAATACCAGGACCAGGTCCAGGTTCAGGTCCAGGTCCAGGTCCAATACCAGGACCAGGACCAGGTCCAGGTTCAGGTCCAGGTCCAGGTCCAATACCAGGTCCACGACCAGGACCAATACCAGGACCAGGACCAGGTCCAGGTTCAGGTCCAGGTCCAGGTCCAATACCAGGTCCACGACCAGGACCAATACCAGGACCAGGACCAGGTCCAGGACCAGGTCCAGGACCAGGTCCAGGTCCAGGACCAGGTCCAGGACCAGGTCCAGGTCCAGGACCAGGTCCAGGACCAGGACCAGGACCAGGACCAGGACCAGGTCCAGGTCCAGGTCCAGGACCAGGACCAGGTCCAGGTCCAGGTCCAGGACCAGGTCCAGGTCCAGGACCAGGTCCAGGACCAGGTCCAGTCCAGGACCAATACCAGGACCAGGTCCAGGACCAGGACCAGGTCCAGGTCCAGGTCCAGGACCAGGTCCAGGACCAGGACCAGGACCAGGACCAGGTCCAGGTCCAGGTCCAGGACCAGGTCTGCATCTTAAACATCTTCTCTAATCAGCCTCTTCATACCAGAGGAAATGTTTTGGAGTTCTCAGAAATGACGTCCCCAAAATGAATCTCATGTATCTCAGAATCTCAGGAGCATCATGGTTAGTTTAGGTTAGTTTAGGTTAGGTTAGTTTAGGTTAGTTTAGGTTAGGTTAAGTTAGGTTACGTTAGGTTAAACTTTATTAATCCCATAGGGAAATTGAGGTTATCTGGTTATCATATCAGTCTTTATGATCAACTGTTTGGGTTTGTTTCAGTTTTCATGTTGTTTTTTTTTGACTGGTTCAGGTTTCAAAATAAAGGTACTATAGTTTGTGTGGGCAGAACTTGTTGCTGCGTTTTTACCAGGTGTGAGTCCTTAGCATCTAATTATGTTTTTTTAAAAATGCTTAGTGTTTGAGTTGGGTGTTGTTGAGGTAGAATATTTTGTTGTTATCATTTAGATGAGCTTTTGCCCATTACATAGATATGCAATATGCCTATATTGGTTATTATATAGCAGGTGCTTGGATTGATCTTGTTAGCAGAAGTTCTGCATATTGGGTCGGTTTCAGACTGTAGTGTTTAAATCACACAAACTAAATAATCAATGCTGTGCTGCTGGACATTCATATTTAAATCAGGAAAATCTGATTCTTTAAAGATTTTTTTGACCTTTGACCTTGTGAGATAAAAACAGAATCACTTTGACTTAAAGCTGCAGTAATGAACATTTATTAAAAAATGTTTTTCTTCTATTTGTTAAAACTGTCAGCATGTGGTGATAATCTGTGAAAACATCAACAATATTATTACCACCAATCCCTCCAAAAACAACCAATCAGAGCCAGTAGGAAGGGCTTAGTGCTGCCAATCATCCTTGTGAATGCGTTGCTAATTGTTATTAGTGGTTACGCTAACTATCTTTAGCATTCACAACATTCACTGCTGATGGGGAGAAGGTGTAGCACAGGGGAGAGTGAGGCGGGTTAGGGTGAACGGCACGCACACGGGCTGATTGACAGCGCTAAGACCGGCCTCCTGGCTCTGATTGGTTGTTTGCAGTTAGCATCAGGTGAACGAAGAGCTCAAATTTTTTTCTGTTTCATATTAAACTGTTACAACATGGTGACAGTTTCTACAAATTTATAAAAAGATTATTCTTTATAAAAGTTTTAAGCACCCAAGCTTAGTTTTCCCTAAATAATACTAAGTATTAAGCTAGCTGGGCTAACTGAAGCGTAGCGGTTAGCTAACCCGTCCGTCTCTGGTCTCCACCGTGGTTTTGTCTCCGTTCAGCTCTCTGACCTCCACTTCGATGTACGCTTCAGCTTCATCCGGCAGCCAAACGCGCTTCGTCCCTGGAAGAGTTTAGATCTGCATGCATCAGATACCAAGCAAAACATTATGACCACTGGCAGGGCAAGTGGTCATAATGTCCCTCAGGCAAAAAAATATTACTGGTTATGTGTTTTTACATTTAGAGCATCAGATATTCTACAGAGGCATGTAGACCATTTCTAAAGTTACTCAGTTAAATATGAGCAGCAATAATTTGGGTTGTTTTCTGTCATAAGATTAAAAAATGGCGGTTTATATTTGTTAATCAAGTTATTCTTTTATTTTTAAATGTCACACTTAAAATCTAAATATTTAGCTAAACATTTAGTTTACAGACTAAATGTTAGACAAATATTTAGTTAATTAGAAGCAAAGTGTTTATTTAGCTAAATATTTAGCTTGCTCAACAAATATTATTTATTTGGTGAGAAGTTTATATAAAGATTAGCGAGACCCAGGTCTGCTTGTGGTCCACTTATTGGCAAGTGAATTAGCATATTAGCTAACTATTTAGCTTGCTAACTAAACATTTAGTTTAAAACTGTTACATTTATAAATGAATGATTAACATGGTGAAAATATGACTGAATAATGAACCCGGTTCATCTTCTCTCATGACAGACTGAACAACCTAAATTATTGCTGTTAATGTTTGACTGAGTAAATTTACAAACAGCAGCTCAAAGAGAACAGTCTGCTGGATTTGAATTTAATTTTTATCAGGACAGAAAACTATTAGGAATAATTACAGATCGCTGAGTATTTTCCACCTCATGTTCTCATGCATTTGACAATAGCAGGACACAAAACGGTTTAAACTTGCAGAATAAGTTTGGGTTCATTGTTTAACTTTAAATTCTCCAGATTTTGATCAAACCCAGGATCTGCAGGAAGCTGTGGCAAGTCGAGTTGACAAGTCCTGCTGACCCGGCGTCATGTCCCACATCGGGACTGTGGTCATAATGTTCTGCCTGATGCATGCGGATGTGTTTACCGTCGAAGGCCTGGGCCCTGGCAGCCAGCTGCTCCAGGTTGGACAGGCGCAGATAACGAGCAGCTTCTCCAAACTCCTTCATGTCCAGGAAACGAGACATCTGAGGACACGGAGACACGAAGTCCAACAAGTTCTGAACTCAAGTTTCTGACTCTAGT
The DNA here is from genome assembly GCF_003331165.1 of Xiphophorus hellerii. Lineage (NCBI taxonomy): Eukaryota > Metazoa > Chordata > Actinopteri > Cyprinodontiformes > Poeciliidae > Xiphophorus > Xiphophorus hellerii. The sequence continues at coordinate 32,356,704 of NC_045672.1, read as the reverse complement.
TTGAGTCCAGATGTTTAGAAATGTCACAAAAAACAAAAACATGAAAATAAAGGTAAAGGAAAACAATAGAAATATAACATAAATCAGTTACTTTTGTCTTTACTTTCAAAAATTTAAATTTATTGATAATTATGAACGTAAACAAAATATATGTAAATTTATAAAAACTTACCTATATTTAAAATTATAATCACTCACTAAACCAAGTAGACATCAGTTCTTTGTGTGAATACGTTATTGTTCAGATTTATTGTTATCCAGTGGTAGAAACGGCTAGCATAAACGTTAGCTACACTGCGCATAAACATTAGTTCTGCTAATGCTAAAGGGCTACACCAACACAGTGATTAGTGGAAGCTAATGCTAAAGCGCTGAGATGCTAACAGCAGCCATCAACGGCTTTTTATAAACTTACTAACTGTGTGTATCTGATGCATGTGGAGGACCAGAGCGCCCTCTGGTGGTCGCTTCAGTTCTATTTTCTTTCCTTTTTTTCATGGAGATATTTCAGAACCGGGCCTGTCGGGTTTGGTGAAGTAAAAACTGAATCAGGATGAAGTTTAACTTGTTTTCAGGAAATATTAAACCTTTTCTCACATTTGTGATGAAATGGAAACAGTAACGATTCGGTCCAAAGATTCGGCTCTTTGCCAAGTCCTGCATCTTCTCCAGAGCTTTCAGAATAAAAGCCTGAGTATTTTACCAGAGTCCCTCTTCACCAGCAGGCGGTGAGTCCTGAGGGCCGGACCCGGAGCGGAGCGGCGGTCTGGGCGGGTCCGGTTTCTGTCTGAGCTCATCAAGCCTGGCGGTAAACTCAGCTGATCCTCACAGCAGCTGCTGTTTGACTAACACTCACAGACTCCTGCTGTACTGCAGGTTCCTCACTAGAGGGCGATGTTGCTTTATTTACGCATCATTATATAGTTATTCCAGATTTTTGCACATACAGTATAAGACGGTAAATATTTTTTCTTTGTCACAAAAAAGAAAAAACTTAATTTTGAAAATCTTTTTTATCTAATAAATAGAATTTATCTCACAGATTATTTCAGATAAATCTGTTTACATCATCTTAAAAATTAATACAATAAGTCAAATATTAAGAAATAAAAAAGCAAAGCAAACTGTCAGCAGTTCTGTTTCTGACTGGAAAATATTATTTGGAAATTTACAGACTAACAGCAATAATTTGGGTTTTTAACTAATCATAAGAATATATGATGTTATTTTTTGACCACATTATTTATTAATTTATTAATTGCACAGTTTCAAATGAAATATTTAATAAGCAAGCTAGCTAAATGTTTAGGTTGGAGCTAAATATTTAGTTAATAAGCTTATTTAGTTAGCGATATTTAACTTAGTTAATTTTAACCGTGTTGAGCTAAATATTTCTAACTAAATATTTAGGTGCTAAGCTCAATATTTGTTTTGAAGCTAAATATTACTTTCTAAGCATTTAGCTGCAAATTTACCAAGATAAATATTTAGTGAACCAACTAAATATTTTGGTTGAACTAAATATTGCTAAGTTAGAAACTAAATATTTAGGTTGCCAACTAAATATTTATTTTCAAGCCAATCGTCCCTAACTACATATTTAGCTAGAAATATTTAGCTTAGCTAGCTCCAATCTAACTGTATTGTCAGTTCACTGTAAAGAACAGATTTTTGTTTTTTCCCCTCTACACCAGCTTGATGAGCAGCTGCCGGGGCTGCTGGGTAACGTAGTGCAGCAGGCTGTTCCTACCTTGCCGGTCTGAAGCTCTGCAGCGTTTCCTCTCTGAGGGTTGAAGTCGGTTCGGTTGTTCGGCTTTAAAAGCTCCCAGCATGTGACCGCCTCTGCTGCGGCTCACTGGGAGAACTGGTCTGACTGGGCGGCCATATAAGGTCAGACCTCCACCTGCTTCCTGCTCTTCCTTCATCCGGTTGCGTTGGAACCAAATCCAGACTTCTCCTCTGTCCTGATCAGCCAAATGGAAACTTTTACCAGGAAATTATTTTAAACCCGTTTTAGTTTCTAGATTTGTCGACATTTTAATGTTTTAATCCTTAAATAAATAAATGAAGAATTAAAAATTGTTTTATTTGATATAAACATACGTTTAGAGAAACTTTCTGATTAATTCGAACATTTTTGATCTTTTGAAAGCCTTCAGTTTAGGATGAAATTATTGGTTGAATAAAAACTGAAACATTATTAATTTGAACTTGCTGCTGAATGAAACTCTGAGTTATTTTTACCCAGCCTGGGTAGAGCTGATCCCCGCCGGCTACTGCAGCGGCAGACAGAAAATCCGGCTGGTTTCAGGGGGTTGTTGGTGCAAACCCAGGATTATTCTGCTGTGGACGTTTGGCAGACATCTGGAGCCTGAGGATGATGAATGAGAGGATGAAGAGCGGAGGCTCAGCGGGTCTGGTGTGTGGCTCATATGCTACACAGATCCCAGTAATCCCAGTCCCAGCGCTGCGGTCCCATCAGCTGTCCCAGCGCTCCGTCCATCAGCGGCTGGACAGAGGACAGAGGACAGGCATCGCACCGTCTGACATTTTCCCCCCGTTTTGTCACCATTCCTCTCTAACTCCTGCTGATTCTCTGTAATCCCTGGGAAAGTCGCAGTAAAACCAGGAGAGACACAAACAGCTGCAGCTCAGACACAAACGCTGCTGAAGCTGCACTGCTGCAGCAGAGGAAGCTGCTGCAGTTTGCATCAGTTTCTGCAGCTTCTGAACCAAAACGGCTTTAGACTCAATCTGGGAGGAAGATCTGAGACATGAAAACGTTTGAGTTAACCACTGGGTCTGGAATTAATTCATCGCAATTTAAAACAAAATCAACAGTTCAAAACCTCCTTACTGCTAAATTATCCAATAAATAATCCGAGACGCACCGATCCGGTACCAGAGGCTGAGTATCGTTAGATATCGATTCGAAACAGAAAAACTGACTTAAAACATCTCTTTTTATATTTATAAATGAAATTACAAGTTTATAAATGAATTACTGCTTTATGGGATTAATCTGCACCAGTTCATTTAAATACAACAATTGTGTCAGATTGGCCAAACATAGAAAACGACTTTAATCTGTTCAGTCTGAGGAATTAGAAACTGATAATTAAATATTAAATAATAAAGAAACGGATTAACTACAAACAATCAAACCTTCCTTCAACTGCTTCAGAGAGTGCAGTTAGAAACTCTGAATATAATGTCAAATAAATGGTAAAGGAGGATAAAGCATAGAAATAGTCTGAATAGATCTGCCCTGGTGGGCAGGGCCGGTCCAAGCCTGCATGGGGCCCCAAGCAGAATTTGGTTTTGGGTCCCTCTGGTTCTGCTAACAATGTGGACCGGCTGGACGAGTCAGACGATTGGATCATTCACACACCTGCTATAAACTTATTGCATCTCTGATATTGTAGCCTTTATACATGTATAATATAGGATACATTTATCAGCCAACTGATTTATCGACCAGCCGATTTCTGGCACCGATTTCCTTAATTTTGGGGCATCGTGATCAGCCGATACCTACATGTGAAGCCCATCTTATCTCCTGATCTGATCTTCGTCAGCAAAGGTTTATGAATCATCTTTGTCCTTTTCTGCTCTGCAGTGAGACGTTTGACTGACAGACCGGCCCACCAGGTCTGAACGTTTACAGGTAACAATATTCACCTCATTGTTACCAACTCAGTTAAACTACATTTAACGACATTTCAGACAAAAAATTTCTACCGGCCAAAATCGACCTCAGCAGGTCAGGCTGTTTAAAAATCGGTAACCGGCCAGAAAACTGCAATCGGTGCAGCTCAACTTAACACATGATGAGCTTCTCTAAGCTGCAGTTGGTGATTTGTTGTTTGCTGCTGAGCGTTTATGTGACTAAAACAAACAATATTTTTACATCAACTTCTAAGTTATGTGAAACTTCTGTTAAAATCATTTGAAGGCCCAGAATCAACCCGGTACCGGTACCGGTCCACATTCTCCGGGGAGAACGACTCACCTGGTGTGAATTAAATTTTTAGCTATTGGAGTAATGCTCAAGAGGAATGAATTTAATCATAGGATGTGATGAATTTGTGTGTATTCCATCTTAATGCAGCATCCATGCAGCCTGATGTGAAAACATTTTGCTAGACAATGTCAAACATTGAGAACTTTTATCATCAAATTGTATCAAACACGTCGTGTTTGAGCCAAAAACCCAGAAATGTACAGAACCAACCAGGAGAATCAACTCATTAACGTTAAAACTCACGCTAGCATAAATGTTTGGCTGTTGAACTGAATCTGGTTGCTACGTTTCTATTAGCAGCTTCACAAATCTTTCTGATAAACATCACATTAAAACAAACCTTTATCTTTACTTTTTTCTGTTCTTCCTCTTTCTTTTCTCCCTCCCTGAAGGAGAAATCCGTTTTTGAGACACTGTTTTGCAAACTTATCTTACTTTAGCTGAGGTTTGGACGCTCTGCTCATGTTACCGGCGGTATCTACCGCGGCCACCAGGGGGCCCTATTTATGTTTTTACTTTTTATCAATAAAATAATGATTTCTACATACATTATCAAATATATATGTTTGTTCAAACAAATCACTTCATAATAAAATTGTGTGTTTTTATTATATTGATATAGAAATCGTTGGTTAAAAAAAAGAAGAAGAAGAAAATCAGCTCCACTGAGGGGCCTCTGCGGCCCTGGGCCCTAAACGGCTGCATAGTTTGCTTATGCCTTGGGCCGGCCCTGCTTGTGGGTCCATTAGCCACTTGCCATTCAGGGATTAAGAAAACCAAAAAGACGTAAATATTTCACTCCGTTTCTCAAGAAAAAAAAGAGAAAATTTCAATATTTTAATGTTTATTTTTCCTTTTTTACTTTGACATGATTTTTAAAGTCAAGAGAAAAACTAAATTTGGTGAAACTCCAACATGTTCTTTGTTTCTCATCAGTTTCTGTTCCCATCAGGTTGTGATGCTTTTTAAACATCTTTTCCTGCTTCAGGCTGGTTCTGGTTCTGGTTCTGTTAGCGGCTCAGATAAGGACGGGTCGTTTCAGGGTTGGTTTGGGTCGCTTTGTTTTGTTAATAAATGAAATCATTTTTCATCAAACTGCTTTTGTTTTTTCTCAACATTATTTTCCCAACTGGAGCAGATTAATAACCGGTTTGAGTAAAAACGTTGAAGGTGGTTAGAATGAAGAAACTTTTGATTAAACTATAAAACTGTTGAGATGTTTTGATCAAAATTAGTTTTTGTAACAAAAATAGATCCACAGGCTTAGTTCAGGGTTTTTAGAGGATCTGTGTCCCGGCTGGACGTGAAGCCGAGTTAAACCCGGACCACCGGGCCGCCGGCAGCTGCCGCTGCTTCCCAGAATAACCCCGGGCTCCTCTGGCGTCTCTCTGCGGTTCTGCTGGACTTAGTGTCCCCAACCCGCCTCATGGACCGGACCGGATCGGACCGGAGCGACGCTAACTCCGCTGGAGAGTCAGGAATCCTGGCCTTCCGGTCCAAATGACTGTGGTCCGGACCGGTTAGAGCCAAAGAAGAAGAAGTCCAAAACCGAACCAGAATGGCGTCTCCAGCTGTAAGTTGATGACGTCATGATGGAGCAACCTTTAATGATCCAAACAGCAGGAAGTTCTGATGGAAACTAAAAACTCAGATCATATTTCTCATGTTTTTGCTTCTGTTCTTTGGTTCCCTGTTGAATCCAGAACAGAAAATAACATAAAACCCTTAAAGCTGCTGCAGTTTGTTACTTATTTTAAAAAAAAATGTGTTTATTTTACATATTTGTTAAAACTGTCAGCATGTTGAAACATTTTATTAGGAGACATTTCATCTGTGAAAAGATCGATCTCCTCTTCTTCCTCCCTGAGATATCACTGAACCAGAGCCAGGAGGAGGGGTTTAGCGCTGTTAATCACCCTCATGTACTCGCTGCTAAATGTGTTCATAGTGGAGAAACAACTCACCATTACAGAAAAAAAAGATCCGCCTTCATCAGTGGCTATGCTAACTAGCCTTAGCATCTACAACAAGAGCTGCTGAAAGGGAAAAGATGCAACAGTAGGAGGGTTGAGCAGCGCCACAGATAGTGATTGACAGCACTAAGACCCGCCCCCTGGCTCTGATTGGCTGTTTCTACTTGCACAGGAACTCAAGTTTTCCACCGAATCGTTCTCATGACATGAAGACAATTTGAACAAATATGTAAAAAATATATTTTTATAAAAGTTAATAACCGACTCCATCAGAGAGCTGATTGGTCCAGATGTTCCACAAACCTTTTCCCATCACGGCCAAAAGGTCAAGCGGAGAAAACTGAGGCGTTAAATTAAAACTGTAAAGAATTATGTCTACAGACATTTACTTTGAACTCTTCAATAATAATGGGATAATATTTTAATAATATAAACCGGGTCTGACAGAGCTGCTGTGTTAATAAATGTTTCAGAAGATTTTCTCTGTGAAAATTGTGATTCTTCTCTTTCCAGCCGTTCTGTTGTAGTGACTGCAGAACAAGCCCCAGGCATCATCCCTCCACCGCCGTGCCCGACTGTCCTCAGCTGCTTGTGCTGGAAGCTAACGCTGCCGCCATTTTGTTTCTGAAGAGAAACTCAGTAAAAACTCAGAGCAGTTTTATTAGAGGACAGAAAACGGATTTTATTTCAACATGATTTGATCTAAAGCCACAACTTCCCTTTACAACAAAAACCTTTTCCTCACAGAACTTCAACGTCTTTTTGTTTCTACATTAAAACAAACAGATTTTAGTTTAATAATGTTCAGTATTCTTCCACTCAGACCAAACAGAACCTCCTTCAGTGTCTGGACCGGGTCGGACCTTCAGCCTCCTGAAGATCCTTTAATGCATCAGAATAATTTATGACATAAAAACTAAAAGCAGCACAAACTGAAGCACAAACTGTTCAATCTGCTGCAAATCTTAACAACTCAGCAGGTTTTAGGCTACAAAGGGTCACATCAGAGCAGTGTGTGTGTGTGTGTGTGTGTGTGTGTGGGTGTGTGTGTGTGTGTTGCTCCAGCAGCAGCATCAGTCCAGCTGGATGCTGATCAGTCTCTTTAGGATTTGTAGATCTGATGGTTTCCTCCGGCGGCGCTCGGCGGCACGGCGCCGCTCGCTCCGGCCTGGACGTCCACAAAGCCCATCCTCTGCTTCCTCTTCCTCTGCTCCGTCATCTGCACACACACAGGAAGTCCACACGTCACTCCTCCAGGTGACACGACTACTTCCTGCCTGCTGCTCAGGTGGATGAACCTGGAGGTTCAACGTCCGGTTTAACCAACAGATCATTCATATTTGTCTCCAGGATATTCTGCATCCTGGTCCTAATGTCCTTATATGGGCGTGAGTTCATCAAGGTTATGGCGCTGATTGTAAACAGTCAAAAATAACAGCAATAATTTGGGTTATTTAGGCTGTTAAAAGATAAAAAATGTGGTTAATATTTCAAAGTCATATTTTCACCATGTCATTAATTAATTTATAAAGGTCACAGTTTTACATTAAACAATTATCAAACAAAACATTTAGCTAGCAAGAAAAATAGTTTGAAGCTAAATATTTAACTCCACGCTATTTGGTTAGCTAGTTAAATATTCACTTTGATGCTGAATATTTTCTTTGAATCTTAATAAATGGTTAAAAAGCTAAATATTTAGCGCCACACTAATTAGCCAGCTAGCAAACTAAATTTTCAGTTAGCGAGCTAAATATTTAGCTACCAAGCTAGCTAAATGAGCTGAGCATGTGTGGAGGACTGGTGGTTAATTTCACAGCCTGTCCTGGTTCCTTTCAGCCTCGGCAGCTCTGCAGGTGGAGTAGAACCAGCAACCCGGTACCTGCTCCTTCAGCTCGTTCAGCTGGCCCGTCAGCGTCGTCACCACCTTCATGGTCAACGCCAGCTTGTCCTGCAGCATCCGCATCTCGTTCTGCTCCCCGTCGCCGTCGGTTACCACCAGGGACATGGCCTGCATCCGTGGGAACCAGTCCAGGTTGTTGTTCTGGGACAGACAGGGAGACGGTGAGGCCGCCGGGTCGGGTCGGTTCCGTTCGGGTGGGTTCTGGTCGGGTCCGGCTCCATACCTTGATCATGTGGGCCACATAGCTCTCTGGACCCGTGTAATCCGTCTGGTTCTTCTCCCGGACCAGAACGATGAAGTACAGGTAGTTCCAGATGTTGTGCTCCAGCTTGATGTGCTCCTCGAACGAAACCGTCTTGTTGTCAAACTTATCTCTCTCCAGACCTGCAGGGGACAGACACGGCTCAGCAAAGCCAGAACAGGGTCAGAACCGGGTCAGAACCGCTACAAACCGCAGATGAAGCATGTGGTCTTCAGGATCTCCTCCTTCTTCTGCTTCTCGCTCCGCAGGTCGGCGAACGTGTCGATGATGACGCCGAAGATGAGGTTGAGGACGATGATGATGACGACGAAGTAGAAGAGCAGGTCGTAGACGACGCGCGCCGGGAACAGCGGCTCCTGCACACAGGTCCGGTCCCACATTACTGACAGAACCTTGAGTAAACAAAACCGGTCCAGAACCGGGTTCTGCTACAGCCTTACTGTCTGCAGAACCTCATTAATGATCCGGTCGTTTAAACCGACTGGACTGACGTCTGCAGATCCAATAAAACAGCAGAAACTCCAGGTTTTATAAATAAAATCATCATCTGTTCTACTTTCTGGTGCAGATATTTGAACTTTGACCTCACGTTTTTGGATGGTTTACGGAGAACGTCTCCCACTCCTCCCCCGTTTCTCAAGCCGTGGTTCAGGACGGTGACGATGCACATGAGCAGCGTATCGCAGGCCCGCTCCGTGCTGGGCTCCCCTGGAAACCAGGAGCAACGCAGGGTTAAACTCCACTTCCTGCTGTTAACTCCGCCCCCCGGGGGTTAGCTCCACCCCTGCTGTTAACTCCGCCCCCCGGGGGTTAGCTCCACCCCTGCGGTTAGCTCCACCCCTGCTGTTAACTCCGCCCGTTACCTTTAGTTGTTGTAAAAATAATATAAATATAAAACATAACTTAAAAGAAATTTGACTTCCTGATTTAACACCTTGGAATTGGGCCCTTGTCTCTTTAAGAACTCCAGCTCTCTCTGAAACTCCACCTCCAGGAAGTCATCCCAACATGGCTCCTCTATTAACCCCAAAGGTTTTTTACCAGCGTCACTCTGAGCTGCTGCTCAGAGTGGCTCCGGATCAGAACCTCGGAGTGGCTCCGGATCAGAACCTCGGAGCGGCCCCGGATCAGAACCTCTGCAGCTCCTACCTTCCTCCTCCGCCACCGTCTCCACGCTCGTCTCAGCGGTGCAGCTGACTCCGTCTGTGGAGCACGACTTGAGGAAGTCCTGGGCCGCCTCGGTGTGCTGAGGGTCTGCTGACAGCTGCAGCAGCGGATCCACCTCCATGATGAAATCCTCCTTCAGGAACAGGAAGCCCAGGATGGAGAAGAGGTAGACCAGGATGAGGGCGAGCAGCGCCGTCAGCAGGATGGAGCGCCCGTTCCGGGTCACGCTCTTGATCACGTTGAACAGCGTCTCCTCCCGGTAGATCAGGTCAAACAGCTGGACACACACACATCATCATCATCATCATCATCAGGGTCTGCAGAACCTGGAGGACTGAACGCGGCCGTACCAGGATGCTGTAGAAGAGCTCATGGACGAAGAGGCCCAGGGTGGAGGTGAGGACGTAGGCCAGGTGGTACAGGAACTCCACATCCATCACCATGGCTTTGTAGCCCATGATGAAGGTCCCGTTGTTCCCCACAAAGCTCACCACAAACACCACCTTATTGATCAGCTGGACACACACACACACACACACACTTTGCATTATTTTGTAAATAATGAGACATTAATGCAAAGTTGGCCCTTTTAATGTACTTTCAATGCAACTTTTAGAGCAACTTTGCATTAAAAATGTGGTTATTTACCACATTCATTCAGACTCCTTCATGTTTATGACGGTGTCATGTCAGTCTTACACACCCGTCAAATAAAGTGCTACCCTGGATTTTATTCAGTAATTTGAAAGAAAATCTGTCTGATTAAACCGAATCAGAACTTTTTCCACAATGCTGCTAATCCACTGATACTGAAGCTGATTTTTCACTTTGTGCTTTAGCGTTTTGCTAACTTTGAAAACGTTCAGTGTGCTAGCTAAATAACAATAGTATCAACGTGGTTGAATTTAGCATTAGCTTCTGCTAACTACCATGTTGGTCTACCTCGCTAGCATTAGCAAAACAAATGTTTATGGTTAGCACTTTAGAGCTAGCGCAGCTAACTTCTCAGCTGGCGCTGCCCGTCACTGCTGAGCTGCGTCTTACGTTGAGCGATCCGAGCAGGATGAGCGTGTTTCCGATGCCCAGGTGGTAGATGGACCTGAGGATCAGCGCCAGCGTGAGCGGCTGCAGGCCGTACTGCTTGGAGAACAAGCCCAGGACGGAGAGCCCGGTCAGGATCCAGAACAGCATCAGCAGCATGGAGTCATCGATCGCTCCTAAGAGAATGGAAGAGAGGAAGAGAATGGACCAATCAGAGGGAGTTTCAGAGCTCTGATGGTTCCTGAATCCTCAGCCTGATGAAAAACTGATGTCTAAAAATGAAGGGAACAAAAACATTCGACTAGAAGTGACCAAAGATCCATCCACACACCCTGGCCAGAGTCGTAGGGGTAGAAGAAGGCGATGATGAGGTTGATGAAGACGGCCAGGTTGAAGGAGATGGTTCCCCACAGAGTCATCCTCCTGGAGAACCAGTACAGAAACCGGCATGCCTGCAACAGACCGGACACACGCTCAGAGCTGGAAACATCCGGGATGTTAACGGCCGGCGCTCTGCTCTCCACTCCTCAGCTTCTTCTGCCACTCCATCTCTCCGTGCAGGAACGAAGTCTGCTCAAAGAAGTGCGTGACCTTTGACCCCTGCTCATCCTGCTCCGTGGTGTTGAAGACTCGGAGCTTTGACTCCTCGGTGAGAAACTCGCAGATGGGATGAACAGGAAACACGATCTGCTCCATGCTGCGGTCCTCACGCACAATCTGGAGAAATGAAGCAGGAATGACAGGAAGAGCTGGAGAAATTTCAAATTAAAAGACCTGAAACATTTAGAGGGGCGTTTTATTTTGTGAAAGTATTTTTCAAAAAGTTCTTCAGATGAAGAACTTCATCATCAGCTTGATGACAAAGTTTGGGTTGATAAAGGACCTCGATCTGAGACGTGAGCTGGTCGTAGTAGTCCAGAGGATCCTGATCCACGACCTCAGCTGGAGCCGAAGACTTCAACATCTGGGACAGAGGACGGCTCTGGAGGGTCAGCTGAGGGGGAGAACGGTTGGATGAATGGCTGGATGGTTGGATGATTGGTTGGATGGTTGGTCAGATGTATAGTTGGAGGAAAAGTTGAACGGTTCCCCCAACCATACAAAGATGTAGAGTTGGTTGGATGGTTGGTTGGATGTTTGGTTGGACGGTTACCATGGAGGAGATGCCTTCCTCGCCCTCCTTGCTGTTCTTGGGCGGCTTCAGGAGGTTCTGCAGAACTTTGTTGTGTCTCGCCAGCTGCCAATCAGAACCCAGTATCAGAACAAACAGCTGGTCCAATAGAATCGCATCAGAGGAGTCCAGCAGCCAATCAGGAGGCTGCTTGTCGTCACCTGCTGGGCCAGGATGTAGATGTTGTGTCCCACCTCCCGCGGCGACACCTCCACCTCCACCTGCTCCTCCTCACACTCGCTCTCCTGCTGGTACGCCTTCTTGATCACATCCACCTGCAGACACGCAGCGTGAGACCGGGCCGGGTCAGAACCAGGTCAGAACCTGGATCCGGCCCTCACCAGCTCCCTCGGTCGCAGGTTGAACAGGATCCTCTCGGCGTTCTCGTTGTCATGACGACTCTCCATCAGCGCCAGCAGCAGCTTGGAGGCGTTGTCCTGGCAACAGAAACAGAAACATCTGCAGCAGAAAACCCAAACATTCAACCAGGAGAAATCAGCCAATCAGAGCTGAGGATGAAGCAGCTGCTCGGTGCTGCCCTCTGGAGGCAAACATCTGTAACTACACCGCTTTGAATGCACTTCATCTGAGGTTCAATTTAAAATCCAACAGAAACCAAAGCTGGGAGGAAAAGAACCAGAACTAAAATCCAAGAGAAATAAAAGATCTTTGAAGGATGGAACCAGTCAAACAGAAAATGTGGAACAGAAAGGCAGAAAACAAAGATTTCCAGCCAACGTTGGTGTTTTATAATACAGTAAAACTTAATTATCACAAGTCTTCAGGGATAAATTTGATTCAGACAAACATGAATTATTTAGTTCATCATAAGGAAGGAACCTGAAATAAATCCTGTATAACAGCAAGTCTAAGCTATATTTAGTAAATAAGTGCCTTGAAGTAACATAAGTTGTAATTTGGTGATTTATAATAAATATGTTCAAACTGAATATGATTCCAGTAAATGAGATTATTTCATCATTTGTATCAAGTGTCACATAATTGTCTACATTTGTAGGTTTAGGTCACATTTATTAGTTTCTGAAAATCTTTTTTTCTTTGTTTCCTTTTCCTACATATGGAGAACAAAACCTGCCAAAATGATATATTTAATAAGTTGGAAAGTTTTCACTTTTTCTGTTTGGATGCAGTATTTGGCACATTGATTATCTTACCAAGCCATTTATTTTATTTCTATATTTATTGCCAGTTTTGGCAGGGTCAGTTCTCCGTACCTGCACATGTAAACGTCTCAGGTGTTGTACAGTTAAAACCTACAGACTTGTCATATTTTTTAAACTGAGGGCATTTCTAAAAGGTCTGAGTGATTTTTGTGAGAAATCCCAACCTGAAACCGATCAGATCGGATCGGAGAGGTTAACGTGGGTAAATATTGATTTGTGATCTGCAGTCACTGCCGACCAGTTCAGGTGAGAGCAGCCGACCCGCTGTACCTTCAGCTGCAGAACCATCTCCACCCGGTACCGACACAGCGGGCTGATGTCGTTCAGGATCAGCGCCGTGATGATGTCGATGCCGTTGGACTCGTGAGTCACGATACACGTCTGAAAAACACAGAAATCCACGACGGGGATCAGTTTCTGAGCCTTATGACCGTCTGGCGGTGGAGTACTGGACTATAGGCTCGCCGGACCGCTCACAGTAAAAAGGCTTTGTGGTCGAACGGACCCTGTCCCTTAAGACCGGTGAAGCCAAAGAAATCATGAAATGTGTTGGCCAGGGTTTGGTACCGATAAAGAAGGCTGGACTGGGACGGCTACAGCAGCTTCTGAACTGACCTCCACAAAGACTTTGTTTAAAGAACAAGGACTGTTCTGAAACTTTGGGTCTGACTGTGTGTTGGAGCACCTGGTTCTCCTGGCAGGGGCCCTGGCAGTACTCTGTGAGCGTCTCCAGGGTCTGGATGATCAGGTGGACGTTTGATTCGTTGATGTAGAGGCCCAGCAGGCCCAGCCCGCCGGTGGTGCTTCCACACATGATGTCCAGGAACTGCAGCGTCTCACACACCAGGTTGTAGTTGGTTTTATTGTTCTGGCAACGCAGAAAGTTCTGGGAACACAAAATCATCAAGACATGAGCTGGCTCATCTCTGACACTGTGATTCTTCTAACCACCACCAGGTGGTGCTGTGGTGACCTGGACCGGCTACAGCAGCTGATCCTCTGGACCTCGAGTAACTAGAAACAGTCCAGAACATCTTGTTTAATGTGACCCAACCGGACCAGCTGGAGAACCAGAGGAGAACCAACCGGACCTGAGCAGCGGGTTGAACCAGACCCAGGCTGGAAACAGGAACCGACCCGTTGATCCGGTTCTTATTGGTTAACATGAACCAGCTTACAGATTCCTGCTGTTTGTTGGTTGTCTAGTCACTATTGGGACTAGATAACCAACACTTACTGGTGAACTGGTCTGGTTTGTTAACTAACCTGCAGCTACAGTTGGCTAGTTAGCATTGACTAACCTGCAGGTTGTTGTTGTGGTTCTCACACAGCAGCTGCAGGAACCTCAGGATGGGCTTCATGATGGTGACCGCTGGTCCCATCTCCGCCTCCACCTCCCGCTGCTCCTCTGCCTGCTGGGTCGGCATGGCGGCGGCGGCCGTTACCGGGGCGATGCCTTGACCGTGAACCATCAGAGGAAGTCCTCCTGAACCAGGGAGAGCCAGTGATGGGGAACCACGTTATCAGAACATCCATCAGTAACCGTGAGTAACTAAACCTGAACCCTGGTTGCTAACCCGCTACTACCACCTAGCTAACCTCTGACCTAGCTAACCTCTGACCTCAAACTATCGGACATTGTTTAAACCCGCTCACCGGCCTCCAGCTCCTTCTCGTTGGCCTTGTGCGTCATTTCACCAACGTTTACAGAAACCGTCGCCTTAATGTCCATCTGAGCTTCTTTCATCCGGTCATGAAGAACCTTGAAGAACTTCTCCGACTTGTTGTCGCCCATCATCAGTTTGTAGAAGGAGTTCTGCAGACAAACAGGAGTTTTTATTCATTGATTTTGCTTGATTTTTGCACAACGGCCATCTGGTCCCGGTGAACTCTGCCGTCTCTGCAGATCCAGGTGTGCTACCTGGATCTCCGTGTTGCCTCCCTCCAGCAGACAGATGGCCAGCTGGATGCTCTCCTGGAAGATCTTGTCGTTCTTGGAGCTCATCACCAGGTCGGTGAACAGCTTCGTTCCTCCTTCCCGGTCCAGACGGCACTGGATGGCCGCCACCGCTGCCCAGTCGCGCTCCTGTTCGCCACCTGGCCCACAAACACATCATGAAGTTACTCAGTCAGTCTGAGGAGAACTTTGGTTTCACCAGCTCAGCCTTTTTCTCCCAGAATGGGTCAAAGTTAAAACGTTAAAGAGTTTTGTGTGAAAACAAATGAAGTCAACAGTTTATTGTTTGTGCAGGTTACACAGATCAATCTGAAGCTCTTTGGAGTCCCACAGGGCTGAGTATTCGGCCCACTGATCTACTCACTGATAGTTTTCTTTCCATTTAACCAACATCTGATGAGAAGAGGGACGGCTCTCATTGCAAACAGTAATTAAATAAAAGTCATGTTTGTGAGAAAATAAACAGGATGACGAACCGCTGCAGCAGAGCGAGAAGACAGAGAGGCTTTGGGTCCGATTAGCATCGGTTAGCATCTCAGCTCTGGTTTCATTTCAGTGAATCCTGCAGGACCGACCCGCCCTGATCCACCACTTACCTTTTAAATAATTATGTTCTTTTTATAGACATATCTTTTTATTTATTTATATTTAATTATTTTTTCAAAATGTAACAATTTCATTGATTTAGTTTTTCACAATTTAATAATCTTATTTAGTTATTTTTATTTTTTTGTTTTACTTAAATAATTTTTTTAGAAACATTTGTTACTGAATCTTAAAGTCCTGAGGAGGTGGATGAATGAAAGGTCAACTTTAAGGTCACTGTGTTCATATTTTACATCAAATCAGAATAAAAAACGTCTGGATGAAAAATCTCTTGAAACAAAAATAAAATCTGAAAATAAATATTAATATCTTAATTTTATAAAATATTAAAATAAAAAACAACAACAAATGTCTGAATAATGAAATCAAACTAGCATTTTTTGTGAATTAAGACTTTAGTCTAATTTGTCCTAGATGGTTTTTTAAGGCTTTTATTGTGAAGGAGCAACAGGAAGTGTTAGCATCCCGCTAGCAGCAGCAGCAACTCCCAGTCGTACCTGCGGCTCCCAGTTCAGCCAGGTCGTTCTTCTGGTTGCTCTTCCTGTTGGAGAACAGGTAGTTCTGCAGCAGAACTTTGCGCAGCATCATTCCCTGAATCAAACCGGGTCAGAAACAAACACACAAAGGATTTAGTGTCATTTTTAACCAGTGGATATTAATCTGTTTTAAACATATTTTTGCTCAGAAGAAGCATCAGAATCACAGAGACTGAGCCTCAGGTTGACCTCTGACCTTCTCATCAAAGTCCAGGGTCCTGATGAGCATCTCCTGCAGCGTCCTCAGCACTTTGATGCACAGCTTCTCCTCTGCGGACATCAGCGCCTTGGTGTGCTGGATCAGCCTGCAGAGCAGACACAGCAGTGAACACCACTTCCCAGCATGCCTCTGGCAGCGGCCGCTCAGACCCGGCCCACCTACTTGGAGATGAAGCCGCCGGACTCGCAGCGCTGCCGCGCGTCGCTTCCCTCCAGGAACAGCAGCTCCGGTTGGTGCAGGACGTCCACCAGCACCGACAGCTCCGAGTTCACCAGCGGCTTCAGCCGCTCCTCCAGGGTGTTGATGATGTCCTGGGGACGAGACGGGGGACATTAGAGAGGACGGGGGACGTTAGAGAGGACAAAACGGG
The DNA here is from genome assembly GCF_003331165.1 of Xiphophorus hellerii. Lineage (NCBI taxonomy): Eukaryota > Metazoa > Chordata > Actinopteri > Cyprinodontiformes > Poeciliidae > Xiphophorus > Xiphophorus hellerii. Next base: position 32,340,290 of record NC_045672.1, on the reverse strand, counting down.
GGACATTAGAGAGGACAGGGGACGTTAGAGAGGACGAGACTGGGGTACATTAGAGGGGACGGGGGACGTTAGAGAGGACGAGACGGGGGACGTTTGTTAGAGAGGACATCCACCGCAGCGTCCACCATGGCTTGAGGCGGCGTACCTGCAGCTTCTCGATGATGTTCTTGTAGTCGTAGGGGACGGGTCTGGCGCTGCGGGTCGGCGTCTTGTAGGCGGAGCGGTTCAGGGTGTTGACGGCCAAGCTGGACAACACGTTGTTGATCAGCGCCTCCAGCTCCAGAGGGAGAGAGATGGAGCGGTTCTTAGCTGAAGATGCCCAGAGGAAAACAGAAAACTGTTTTTAGGCCTTAAAGACATTTTGTCCAGAAATGCAGAAAGTTTATTTTCGTCTCTCCTGGTGCGTAGATATAATATTATATATTATATCTGTCATGGAGAAACAGAGGCTTAATGATCGGCTCAGAACGCTTATGTTTGATGTTTGGCTGCATCTTGACATCAAGTGAGGCTGAGTCAGCAGTGGAGAAGTAAGGAATACTGCCACCTGTAGGTGGGAGTCAACATTGAAACCTGATTGTTTTGGATCATTTTTGAGGAGAAAAAATGCAGGAATGTGTCGATTTTCCATGAATTTTGTGAAAAACTGGATGGACTCAAAGAAGGGTTTAAAAATATGATATGTTCAATTTAAGGAGGAGAAATTCCTTCAGAACGAACTCAGGAATCACGACAATAAATCCTCTAAAACGTCTCCAGTCCTTATCCCAGTTGTTCAGTCTGAATATGAAGCTGCTGAATCTGAGGATTTCAGAAAAACAAACCCAGCAGGGTCTGGTCTTCTGGTGTAGAGGTGAGGTCTGAAGTGGGCGGGGCTTAGTGCGCTACCTGTCAGCGACAGCGTCTTGATGCAGGCCTCCACCTGTCCGCGGTGCAGCGGCAGCAGCCAGGGACAGTCCAGCAGCCTGACGGACGACTGCAGCAGCTGGACCACGATGGTGTGGTGAGTCTGAGGGAGGGAAGAAGAAACAGCTCAACCAACCAGAGACCGCCGGGTCCAAGCAGAGACCGCTGGGGCCCACCGGGTCCGAGTCGCCCCACCTGCAGAGACGTGCTGTTCTCAGAGAAAGGAGAGCTGAAGAAGGCGGTGATGGTGTCGAAAACCACGTTGATGATGTATTTCTCCAGAACCGGGTCGGTCAGTCGTTTTTCGCGCTTGTTGCAGACCTGCAGAAGAAGAAACGCTCCGATTTAAAAACCTGAGATTCAAACAAGAAGCCGTTAAGCTTCAGGGTGGAATATCAGAAACAATATTCCACATTCTCTGCCTTTTCTTTGTTTTTTCTTCTTTTGCTTTTGGCAAATCAAATATGAAACGTCAGAAGAATTATTTTGCTTTTGTTTAAAAACAATCACTAGAATAAAAAATTAATTAATCTATAAATTTATAGAAAATCACACAATACTTTTAGTACGCAAAGAAAATATAAAATAGATAAATAAATACAAACTAATTTTGGCCAACAAAAATAAACTAAAATCAGTTTTTAAATGCTTAATAACTTAAACACACAAATGAAACAAACAGCTGTGGTTCAACTGAACATTTAGTTTCATAAGATGTTGAAAAGTGTTTTTTTAGGAACTCAAACATCTCCTGAAAATAAATAAAATCTTATTTTTAAAAATATGTCACATAAAATGTCTGAGCTCATTTCCTAATGAGGAACTTTGTTCATTTCAGTGTTTTGGTTTGTAGCCTCCATGCCCCACCGCCCCGGTTTTGTACACCCTCCTGGTTTCTGCCCTGGTTTCTGCCCCTGTTTTGCCCCAGTTTCTGCCCCGGTTTCGTACCCGCGCCATGTCCACGGTGAAATCCTCAAACAGCTTCCAGATGTGGTTGGACGTGTAGATCTCCTTCATCTCCACCTCGGTGTCGACGTAGCAGTGGTTCACAAAGTTCACGTAGGCGATTTTCACCTGCAGACAGACACGGGTGAGACCCAGAACCAGGACCGGAACCTGGACAGATCCCGACCCGGTCACCTCGGTGATGCAGTCCTCGTGCGTCACCACCCGCACCACGTCCTCCAGCGGCAGCAGCGACGTGCATTTGATCTCGGTGTAGACGTTCTTGCCCTCGGCGCAGGCGGCTAGCAGCTCCACCAGAGAGATGTGGTACCTGCTCAGGAAGCAGAACCGGGTCAAAAGGTTCAGCAGGCTCTCAGAGCTCTGGGTCGGCGGTTAGAACTGAAGGAACGACTCGACAACTCGTCAACCGCAGAGAGAAACAGAAAAACCGATCAGATTTCTTCCTTCAACAAACCAACTGGACCTGAAGTCACATCCTGAATCCTCGTCTGTCCTGGTAAAAACGTAAATCAGCTTCTGCTCTGAGACTTTTGAATGAAGTCACTCATTTACAGAAAATAATCCAGTAAATGTTTAGAATAATGAATCAGTTTTCAGTGTTTCCTCTACATGTGACTGATCGCAGTGCAGAGCCTCGTCAAAATAAAAGCCCAAACTTTCACAATGAAGGATTTTTAAAAAACGTAACGCATGTGAGATATATTCATATATAAATATATTTAGTTTATATTGGCACATTTATCCTATCCATCATCAGTTTGACATTAATTTAAACCTAAAATTGACTTTATTTTGAAAAACCAGCAGCGGTTCCTGCCACTGCGCTGCTTTCAGGCGTGAAGCGAAACTGGAGGAGCGTCTGAAGCGGAGGAGAGAAAAGGTGAAGGAAGGAGGAGTTTCAGTTCCAGGCGTTGAAAACGACCAGAACGTTACTGAATTCTGCATTTAGCCGACAGAAACGCAGCGAATTAAACGTTTGACATTCATGGCTGAAGTTTCCGGTCCGTCTGGAACCGACCGGCAGCTCAGAACTCAGAATCATTTCTGCTTGAACGTTCAGGTTATTTAAATATTTCCGGAGGAAGACGTTGATCCAAAAGCTGAGTGGTGCATTTTGAATTTCAACGTCTCGTGTTGGATAAATAAACCCGGAAACAGGAGCGTCTGATTGGATGGCGGGCGGTTGCCGTGGTTACCTGAGCGGGCTCTTCTCCCCGACTCCCTCCCTGCTCTCGGCCATCAGCTCCAGCATGGTGTTGAACGACGCTTTGTCGTTGTAGAAGACGACCACGTCCTCGCCGGCGTTCGTCAGCTGAGACACGGGGACGGCGTGAGGAGGTCGCCATGGAAACACGGACACAGCGCGACGGCGGCGCGGCGCCTCACCTCGGTCATGATCATGTCCTGGCACTTCTTGACGTACTTGCCCTCGGCCTTGATGATGGTGTGCAGGAAGTTGAGGTACTGGACGTGGCGGCCGTGCGTGGCCAGGCAGTGGATGAAGTGCTGCAGCACGCTCTCTGAGATCTCGCTGCACAGCTGGTAGTTGTTGCTGAAGATGTGCTGCACCGTCTCGGCCTCCTGCAGCTGCAGGAAACAACAGCTGAAGGTCACACACATCCTCAAGCCCCACTGAACCCAGTCAAAAAGGTCCGTTTGTGCTGCTAGTGAAAGGTCAAAGGTCAACCAGCCCCTCCCGAATGCTGCAACCAAATCTAACAAAATTCATGTCAAATATTTGAGCAAAAAGACTTTTTGTTTTTCCTGCTGTCATTTTAAAGACATTAATAAAACAGTTTCTAGAGGTCATCAGAGGTCGACCCAATCAGCTCTGCTACGTTTGTGCTGCTTTTGCTTTGAAGCTATTGATGACGACCTCTGTTGACCTTTAAACTGATAGCAGCACAAACCTTCACGACCCGCAGGTCAGAGAACCAGAACCAGAACCAGCAGCTCTATGAAGTTCATTTCCATCCAAATCATGAAAGTCAAAAAGCAGAAAGTTGTTTTTGTCTTTAATTTCTGCTCATTTCAAACTGAGATCTTTTATTAACTTTCTGCTCATTTTCCCCTAATTTTCATCCATCCATGAATTTTATAAAAATAAACTCAGGGGAAAGTTTGAAGAGAGAATATTTAAAAGGTCAAATCATTTCTAGTCTTTAGATCGTTCTGTTGTTCACTTTTAGTCTCCAGAGGAGAAGAAAAGTTGAATTTCGATCTGATTTGATTTGTTTTTATATTTCAGAATTCGCTGCAGATGGAAATGCCGTCACAATCGGCTAGTATCGAGATAATCTGCGTTGTGATGCTGAATGTCACCCCGGGGTTGAGGAACAGGTTGAGGTTCTTGTGCAGCAGCGCCTGGTTCTCCTGGTTCCCCATGCAGAACTTCTGCAGAAACATGTGAGTGTATTTGATGATCTCCTGCATCTTCACGTCGTTCTGCACAGACAGGAAGAAAAAGTTGGATTTGTAGACAGGAACTCCTCCTCCTGCATAAACCACGCCTCTGTGCTTTTATTTTGGCGGTCCGGCCCGCCTCACCTTGTCGTAGGAAACCTGCAGCAGGTCCAGCATGACTTTATGAGCTCCCATGTTCTTCAGCAGCCGCTGCTGCTTCTTCCAGACTCCAGAGCTGCACATTTTATTGAGCCGCTCCAGAATCTGAGAGGAGAGAAGAAATGAGCTGCTGCTGCAAAACCCAGCAAACATAACCCACAAAATATGATCACAGATAAATAATCCTCAATAAATAATACAAAAAAAACTAAATTATCATCAATAGTCAGAAAAAAATTATCACTCAATAATCCATAAAATATAATCCTTGCTAAATAATCCTCAGTAAACTTATGATCATAAAAGTGAAACACGGATTTATTTAAAGCTTTAATTCCAGTTTCATTAAAAATGAGTTAAATTTCATTTTTAGAAAAGAAAAATAATTTTCTTTTTCATTATTCTAAACCATTGATCTGCAGATTGAGGTTGGATTAATTTTTGATGTAATTTCAGCATTTCTGTATTATATATTGATTACATATTGATTCTTTGATCGATGGTAATCTGAGCGGTGAGCGCCTCCCAGCATCGCCCTCTCTGATTGGCTGACAGAAGAGAACGTTCTCACCTCTTTCACGTTCTGGTAGTTCTCGTTTCCTTTCTGCTGCTTCTCTTTCTTTGGCGATGGGTCCTCTGCCGCCCCCTGCAGGATGCAGAAGGTACGGCAGGTTGTGATTATGGAAAGCTTCAGGGAAACATTTGATTTGCATGAAATCACAGAAACGGCTGATATCCTGAAACCCTCAGGCTGACCTGATTGGTCAGATTCATCAGAGAATTAGAGTCAGGCTAAAAAACAATTAATTATGACAATTAAGTTGTAAAAATACAAGAATAAAGACAAAATGCAAACTAATGTAAAAATATGAGGATTAACTCATAAAAATATGCAAATAAAGTTGTAATACGTCTAAAACAAAAACGTAAAAATATGAGAAGAGGTTTGAAAAGACACAAGATTAAAGTTGTAAAAAACTAGAATAGTTATAAAAAACAGAATAAAATCATAATAATACAAGAATAAAGTATTTAAATAAAAGTAATGTCATAAAAATACGAGAATAAATAATTCAAATAACGAGAGATTAAAGTTGGGCTAAGAATGAAACTGTAATAAAATGAGAATAAAGTCATAATATTGCCAGAATAAAATCATCATATTAGGAGAGAATGGATTCATATTTTTTTATTCCAACATGAAAAAAGATTTAAACTTAAAATGAGGAATGTTGAGCATCTTGTGAAGTTTTTATAAATAAGAAAATTCTTCATCATCATCAAAGTGTCACAAATCAGCAGGACTTTAAAACGACTCTGAATTCAATCTGGAGAGACTCAGACGGAGAAAAGGGAAACAATTAGAAAAGTTTATTAACAGCATGAATTAAATCTTTGGCGCTCGGCCCCGGCTGAGGACATTATCGCAAACTTTGCGTTGGGCTCGGATGAGCATTCCATATGCTGTTAGGAACGTCATCCCCAGGGACCCGGCACTGGTGGTGGAGGCCATGAAGAATGCGGCCGGACAGCCGAGCGAGTGGAGGTGAAGGGGTGGAGGTGGGTTGAGCTCTGCTGGAAAGCACGAGATGCCATGGGTGGTGGTCCTTATCAGCTGGGGCTTGGACGGTGATTGGACGTGACGAGTCTTGGACCGGCGTCAATCAATCAACGGTGATGAGCCGGAAGCTCCGGTTGGATGATGCAGGTGGAGCTAGAGAGTCTTCCAGTTTGAATTTGTGCCTAGGCTTCATTTTAACTACATTAATCTGGTAATATCCTATAATATTATATAATAAATATCTGTGGTTTACTTTTCATCAAAACAAAAGTAAAATGCTGATTTTCCCCAAGTAATGATGCAAATAATTCCATCTTTTATCACATTTGTGTTTCTGTAACATCCAAACACTTTGTGTTAAATGTTTGATTTTCAGATGAAATATCAGAAAATTTAGTTTTATTTCACAAACAAACAAACAAGCAGGAAGGAGACGATGGACAGACAGTCAGAGCGCAGGAGAAAGGCGCCATGAGCAACTTTTCAAAGGTTGATACTAAATGTTTTATTAAAGCTGATGATACTGTCGTTTTTATGTCCTTTGACGTTTAAGCGGAGCGAGAAGCCAAGGTTCTTCCTGACTCAGATTATTTTGTAGAGCAAACAGTTTGCAGCTGCAGGTCATTAACTTCGTTCAACATAAACCAGATTTTAATTTAAATGAAGAAAATGTTCCCCTCTGATGTGTATAAAATGTAAATGTGTCGTTTCTCACCTCCCCTTTCTCCTTCTTGTCTTTCTTCCCGTCTCCTCCACCCGAGCTCTTCTTCTCCACCCACAGCTCCGACTTCTCCACCAGCGTGCGGAGGCGATCCAGGTCGGCTTTAATCAGCTTGTAGTTTTCCACGTCCAGCGTCGAGATCAGCAGCTGCACCTGGAAACACGAACAGACTCAACGGTTCGAGCAGAGGTCGCAGCAGCAGCAGGCCAAACGCCCAGCAGGAAGTCAGAACTATGAGGGTTAAAGTTATAAGTTTGAGAATAAAAGCCAGAATTATGAGACATAAATTCACAAAGGGGTTTGATCCAGTGTCTCATAATCAAGATTTTATATCTCATAACTCTAAATCATGACTTCCTGCTGGGCTTTTACTTTTTATTTCTTGGTGGAAATGAGTTTTTATGAAATAAACATGTTCCTGTTTGAGACAAACAACAAAAACTCTTTTTATAAGTTGGTAATTTTCCTTTTGAATCTTAAATATTTAAATCTGAGTTTTTTATCTTTAGAAAAGCTGAAAAGAGAAAAAAGTATTTTCTGATCGGTTGAAACAATTAATTAAAATTCATACATCATCTTGTGAAATTACTCAAAATTTGCTTTTTAAGATTTTAGAGGCATATTTTATGATTTTCTTTCAGCTGATGTTACACTGTAATAATCAGAGGTGAAAAATAAATAACTTGTGTGTCTGTAGTTTATACTTTTATAAGTTGCTTAAAAAACCTTTTACTGCAACTTGGGTCAAATATTTTACACTTGAAATCATATCTGGTGAGTTTAAATAAAAATAAAATTTGTTCTTTGTTCTCTTAATTAAAAACAATCTGAGACCAACATGTTCTAATTTTTATTCTCTTTCCATCTGAGTCCAGATTTAATTCAGATTTAATTCAGATCTAGTCCAGATTTAATCCAGATTTAGTGCAGATTTAATTCAGATTTAATCCAGATCTAGTCCAGATTTAATCCAGATTTAGTCCAGATTTAATCCAGATCTAGTCCAGATTTAATCCAGATTAAGTCCAGATTTAATCCAGATTTTTCCTTGAATCAGCAGAAACCTGTCAGTCAGCAGCGTGTTTTCCTGCTGCTCACCTGTTTGAAGGTGTGCAGCACTTCCTGCCTCTGGCTGAAGTGCCTGAAGAGCAGCTGCAGCGCTCCGGACACCAGAGGGGCGTAGTTGTGCATCGTCAGATGGATCAGCACCCGCAGGAACATCCGGCCTCCTTCGTCGTCCACTTCCAGGATGCTGTTCATCTTCCTGCACAGACACAACTCCTCAGCACCCGCAGCCCTCAGGAAGCAGCGGGCCAACATGGCCGACCACACATACCCGACTCCAAACATGGCCTCCGCCTGGTCGCCGATCTGCTGCAGGTTGACGGTGGCTGAAGGAGAAGAAGCCGTCAACAATCACAGAAAAGACGGAAAATCTCAAACATTTTAACAAAGAGTTTCAAACTCTCACCTGCTTGTTCCACGTTAGTGGTGGCGTCAGCTTCAGCCATGGGGTAAACGTCCAAAAACTCCTTTTTGAAGACGGAGAGCAGGAAGGACAGACGGTAGTCCAGCCGGACGTTCAGGATGAACTGAGGAAGGCGACAGCGTCACATGTTCAGTTACCAATATGAACTAAAATAAAAAGTTAATGTCAGGGTCTGTAATTCATTAATATCATTTTAATCTAAAACTATATATTAACAAAATAAGCAACATTTTCAAATCAAAAACGCTTTTTGCCGCTAAATTGTTGAATAAACAGACGTCAAAGTTCAACAGAAATTTATTTATAGTTTAATCTTCAGGTTCTTCAATCATCAGATTTCCAGAGTTTCTCTGATCGTTCATGGAGATTCTTCAGAAATGTAGAAATGTGACATTAGCATTAGCTGCTACACGTTTAGCATGGAGATGCTATTTTAGGCTAGCATAGCTTTGCTAACAGGCTATCTCCTTTTACCACAACCTGAACACAACAACAGTCTTTTCCAGCATCAGATCATCGTTTCGACCAGAGGAGCCGTTTCCATCGCCGCTGTTAGCGGATGTAGCGTGTGCGTCAGATTTACCGGTGTACCAGAAACGCACAAATACAAAGGTTCCAGCTTGAGACTTTTGTATGTAAAAAAATAAAATAAAATTGTAACTATATACAAGATTTGTATATATATACTGTATATATATATAATACAATATATAATTAATTACTACACCGACGTCCCGTGTGCTTCCTGTTCTACTGCTGTCACTTTGGATAAAAAAGCAGCAAAACTCAACAACTATAAATGTGAGTGAAACGTTTGTTCCAAAGAATCACTTCCTGAAGCACAATTTATACAAGTAGAAGTGAAATGACATGTTTTATTCTGTAGAGGGCGAGATACTACGTCATCGCAAGTGTCATCGGTGAGTATCAACATGGCTGATGTTTAGCATTAGCTTCAGCTAAACACTGTGTTGATGCAGATCGTTAGCGCTGCTCATCATTAGTGAACTGAACTGCATTAGTCATTTAAATAAATACTTTCCTAACCTGTAAAATCTCCAGTATCTTCAGCTTGGTGTCCATCACCGTTAGATCCAGATTGTCGATGCAATCTTTGCTGCCTCTCTGTCCCTCCAGCACAAACCCGGCCCCCCTCGGCCCGGCGCCGCCGAGCGTGGACTGCCTCCGGTTGAGGACCATGGTGGACATCATCTGTCCCATCCCATGGATGGTGCGCCTTACGTTCCTCCCTGTGAAAACAAACCACAGTCAGCTCTGATGCACTGACCTGGAGTTCTGCTGAAGTACTGACAGCAATATTTCCTTTAGCTGAGGTCTACAGATGCCATAATGCTGCGAGTTTGTAGAAAAGTAAAGGAATGCTAACTGTTGGTAGGCTAAAGGTTAGCCAGACAGATTATGTCTACTTCAGGTGCAAAACATTCCCAGAACCCTAATTTAAAAATCGAGACTATCTCTTTAAACCCTGGTAGAAGTTTCAGCTTTCATAAGGTAGACGGGGTCCATCTGTCCCGTCCATCTGTCCCGTCCTCTAACAGGGTCCATCTGTCCCGTCCATCTGTCCCGTCCTCTAACAGGGTCCATCTGTCCCGTCCCCTAACAGGGTCCATCAGAATCAGAGGGTCGTACCTGAGCTTTCCTCCTGAAACGGGATGCTGCTGTGTGCAGGGTTCGGTTTGCAGTCAATGATGCCCAGCAGAGTCCTGGTGAGTCTGAGCAGCTCAAAGAAACTGTAGAAACCAAAGTAGATCAAATGTCTGGCTAAACTCACCACCTGCGTGAAGAAGGAGGACAGACCGGGTGAAGAGAGCGGCCGGATGGATTCTGATCGCCGTAGCAACGGGAAGAGAAGAGAAATACCTCGTATGTGAGTTTGTTTTTCTCCTCGTTGTGGAACGGAAGCTCATCGTTCAGGACGTTGTTCAGGTACTCCTCCATGAACACCATGGTGTTCGCAAAACGGTTCTTCTTGTTGTCTCTGCTGTCGTCCAGGTTGGAATCATAACTGAAATGAGAGACTAATTTCATATGATCTTATAAAGATCAGCAGAAACTGATCTTTATAAGATCCAGATCCCACAGAGATCATCCAGATCTTAGAAAGATCATTTCCTGATGTTTTTCTCTGTTTGTTTAGTCTGGACCAAAACCTAATTTAGTTTTTTTTTTCACTTGGTGCCGTTTCCTTTCATAATCATTTGTAAACAAACCAATGCAGGTGATGATTGCTGCTCCCAGTGCTCCCAGTGTCTCTGTCACACTGGTGTGATTATTGACAGTTTTTGGTATTTTTGTCTCCTGAAAACGTTGAAACTATGAAGCTACAGAAAAGTTTCAGTGAATGTATGAATCCTCCACAGCAGTGTGGAGAAATTTATCTCTTATTTCATTACAAAAACAATTATTAGATGCAGCAACAAGTTATGTTCAGATATAAGTGGGAAAACGAGCCTAAGAATAAAATCTGATACATTTGAAAGAGTCCAAATGGAACCAAAATGGCTCCTTTGTGAAGTTAGTCTGGATTTCTAAAAAACTTTTTGCTTCAGTGATTTTTCTTGAATTTTGCTGGATCAGGTGTTGGATCATTAACTTGATTTGATTAAAACTATTTGCTTCCAAAGAGATAATCATCATCATCATCATCATCATCATCATCATCATCATCACATCATCATCATCATCATCATCATCATCACCATCATCATCACATCATCATCATCACATCATCATCACATCATCATCATCATCATCATCATCACCACCATCACATCATCATCATCACATCATCATCATCATCACATCATCATCATCCCCATCATCATCATCACATCATCATCATCACATCATCATCATCACATCATCCCCATCATCATCATCACCATCATCATCATCATCACATCATCATCATCATCACATCATCATCATCATCATCTTTTGGTGAAAATATACTTTTGCCTTTAATTTTTTTCTTTCACTGTACCTCAGTAAAATAAGTTCATTTTTATATTTTTACCTTTATTTCCATAAACCTTTTAGTTCCTGAGAAATATTTCAAACTTTAAAAAAGCTCCAGAACATATTTTAGTTGACAGTCCAAAAGTATTCATACGTTTACTGAAACATTAAGATCTACTGACTCCTTGATGGTGATGGAGGTCGGGATCTCGGTCCAGAGTCGGGCGAACTTCACCGGCGTCACGAGTTCCTGAGGGTCTCGGTCTACGTGTGCGTGAAGCATGAGGCGGCAGAAAGAAGCCCGGAGGTCAAAGGGCAGCGTCTCGTCCATCATGCAGAGGAAGATGAGCTCCACGTCCAGCTGCTTGGATATCTCATCTATGGCCAGGTACTGGCGGTCCAGACACATCCGAGCAAAGAGCTTCAGCTGGTACCTGCGAAGACGGCGAGGTTCACGAACGCACGGCGGCTCTGCAGGTGACATCTGGAAAAGATTTCTACGCTGAGCTCTACCTGTAGTAGGTGAGGACGTTTTCATCGTGAGCGTTTCCTTGTCTGGCTTCCTGGGCCAGCTGGCGGATGCTCTTATCCTGCTTCTCGTTGGTCTTATCCGTCCACATCAGCCAGACCTGAAACGATTAATCGCGATTAATCGATAATTTAAATAATTTTTAACGAATTTAGTAATTGATTAATAGATTAGATAGAGTATAGACTCAAAAAATACAATCTGATAAAAGAATAACACATTCAGAGCAATACTCATGCAATACTGTTAAACGATTAATTGTGATTAATCGATAATTGAATTGAGTAAACAGACTCTAAAAAGCCATTTGATGAAAGAATAAAACACTCAGAGCAGGAATTAAGCCAAAACTGTACAAAAATATAAACATTTTGGATTTAAAATAATAAAAAAATCTTCACTCAGTTCAAATTTTGTGAATTTAGTTTTTGTCTCCAATTATTAATCAGTTAATCAATAATTAATCCCCAGCTCAGCCCTACGTTGTACTGATGTTTTTAGCTGCAGATGAATCCTTTGCTATGAATTTAGAAAGTTCACTAAAGTAAAGCTGTTATTGACTTTTAGACATTAAAACGTTTATTTTTTTTAAAAAAGGAAATTAATTATTTGTTCATTTGCATTTTCCATGTTTTCCTAATATAGTATAAAAAAGGTGGAAGTGGTTAAATGAAAACTGAATTGAAGAGCTGACGTACCTCGTCCTCGTCTCCGTACTCGTCCATTCCCAGGTATTCTCCCTGAGCGGCTCCAGGATGAGCCTCTTTTGGGACCCGCCGCCTCAACACAGAAACAGGAAATGGTTTTACTGAGTTAGCGTTATCAGCGCCGGCTCAGCTGAAGTTAGTCTTTATTTCTAACATGTTAATCTGAGAAATAAAACTGGAGCGAAATAAAAATCTGGTTTTTATTCCATCTTGTTGCCTTTTGGGTTTCAGAAAGTTATCAACCATAACAGCAAAATTATCGGCCCAAATTTTGCTATCAGTGCATCTCTAGTTTTAAAACTATGTTAATATCAGTATCATTAGTTCTGTTTGTTATGATCTGTATGCTGCCCCCTGCTGGCCAATGGAAGAGCATCTGTGCCAAATTGAATATATTTTCCTATATAACATAATATCCATGCACCTGTGGCGCTGCTGGAGGATTGATCATGTTAGAATAATTATTTTATATTTTATATTGAACGTACAGCATTTTCTTCTTGTCCAATCAAATTGTTTTCTTAGGTTTTACTGATGTAAAAATGTTAAACTGACGAATCTGGATTTTATTCAGAAACTAAATGTAATTACAGATCTGGTCTGGTTAAATATGCATCTTCAAAGTTACAGCAGAGACAGTTTCCTCAGTAACAGTATCAACTCTTTTAAAAATAAAAGCATTTTTAAAAATAAGCTCTTAAAGAACAGAGAGGACGTTTTTCCTTCCTTCAGCTCTGACTCACTCCGTCTTGATGAGGATGTCCTGGTTTTTGGGGTCCAGCACACATTTACAGATCAGCTCCTGTGTGACGGGGATGGCCACGTTGTTGGACACACACAGATCAGAGAGGTAGTCCAGAAACCTGCACACACACACACACACACACACCCACACCCCCACACCCCCACACACACACACACACCAGCAGTGGTTTTATAGTTGTCCTGTGGCAGATGAAGGTGAAAGCATCAGAGGCAGCTCCCCTGCCAGACGTACCTGGGCTCCCGGTTCTTGCGCACCAGGCTGACGAACGTCTCCACCTCCGTCTTGGTGATGTGTTTCTCCAGCAGTTTGCGGTTGTTGTGGAGCAGAGCGGTGATGGTGTCCTCCGCCAGAATGTCGTAGCCGATCTGACTCTGCATCACTCCAAACTGCTTCGCTATGTGTTCCTGCAGAAGCAGTCGGACATGATGACCATTTACAAACATTTCTGTGGTTTCTTTTCTTTCCATATTGCTCTGCTCAGGTCTCTGACTGTAACCAAACACATCAGATCTTTATACAGTCAGACTATAAAAATTATGGATAAAAAGCCAATCTGCTACCACAGAATAGCAGGTTGGATGGTTTAAGTCAAACCAACCCACTGACCAACCTGTTCCCTTCCTGGCCCGTGGGGGCGCTGCACCAAGAACCACTGAAGGAAACGACACAAAAACCTCTGAAGACGCTGAGAGCAACTTCCTGTTTCACCAGATGGAAACAAGATGGAGGCGTCAGATTTTAGCGGTTAGCCAAACACTAATGGTCTTTAGTCTCTGGCTGAAAACCACAAAAGATTTCTCCTGCTAGCGCTAGGCTAGCATGTTAGCTTTGATTCCATTACCCAGAATGCCCTGCACTGCAGTACACTTCCTGCTTTTGGAGCTGAAATTCTTTTACTGAAATGTAAATATTCAGGATAGTTTTGAATTAAAGTGGATTAACTTCACTAGTAAACGATCTGGTAACAGCAGGTAACAGATACACCTGCTGGTTCAGCCCAGAGCCGAGCCGGACCAGAACCAACCTGGTTCTTGCGGTAGTCGTCCTGGGAATGCCTCAGCACCCGGTAGCAGAGCCGCAGCATGTACTGGTACGGAGCGTTCTTCTGGTCGGCCAGCTCCTCTAGGCGCAGCAGCGGGCCCTCGTCCTCACCGCGGTCCTTAAAGGGAGCCTTCAGGATGCCGAAGATCTGAACACAGACATGGCAGCAATCTCAGCAGCAACCACAGCAACCACAGCAGCAATCACAGCAACCACAGCAGCAACCACAGCAACCACAGCAGCAACCACAGCAATCACAGCAATCTCAGCAGCAACCACACAGAAACCAGGACTGAGGGAAATAAAAAGCTCCATTTGACCCTCCAGATATTTTCTTGTTATCAGAATCTTCTCTCTGTTTTTCTCTCTGGAAAAGTTTCATCAACTTCTTTTGTTTTTATGCCTCAATGAATAAAAAATCACAAGAATAAACTAAATAAATGAACAGAACTTAAGAAGCAGAAAGACTCGGATTCATCCACACAACTAAAAAAGAACTACCTGAACCCAGGAGTTCATTCAATTATTGTCACTATTTTTCTAAATTCATAATTTGCTGTATTTAAAAAAATCCATTGAAACTTAGAAATAAGAGAATTTTGCTGCAGTGGGTCTTCATGAGGCTGATTCTGGTTCTGATCTGGTTCAATGTGAATGTGGTTCAAATTCATTTTTATTTTAACTTGATTAAAATGTTGCATTTTATCTACAAAATAAGCAACATTTTCAATTCAAAAGCCCTTTTTGTTGCTAAACAGTTGAATAAACATCAGAGATGTTAAATATTTTTAATCTGTTCTTCAGGATCTTCATCAGATTGGATCAAAGTGTTTTTCTATCCGTTCATCTTCCCAGAGTTTCTCTGGTCGTTCATGGAGCTTCTTTAGAAATGTGACATTAGCATTAGCTGCTACATCGTTAGCATGAGGTGCTATTTTCAGCTAGCATAGCTTTGCTGAAAGGGTAACTCCTGTTAAGCAGAAATGAACCCCCAGTGAGCCGAGAGAAGCAGCTTCATGGCTGCTGTTAGCGGATGCAGCTTGTGCGTCAGATTTACTGGCGTACCAGAAACATACGAATAGAAAAGGTTCCAGCTCCTGACTTTTGTATGTAAAAGAAAAATACAACTTATTGCATTAAAATCTATGTAATTAATTGATCAAAATCAACAAGTTAAACTTCTAGTCCTGGTTTTTATATGTTAAATTCTGCAGTTCATCTGGGTCCAGACTGAAGTTCCTCTTTGGCCCGGTTCCGTCCCGGGACAGGAAGTTATTAGAAAAAAGCCTGTCTAGGAGTTTGCTGGCCTGTTTTATCAGACTCAGTTTCACAGGTTTTAGGGATCCAACCTGCTTCAGGATGTTCTGCTCTCTCATCAGTTTCTGCCGCTCCCGGTTGGGTTTGGACATGACCACGTCCAGAACCGGCTGGCCGCTGTTGGACACGTCGACCACGAAGAAAACCACGTCCTCCAGCAGCTTGATGGCGAAGCTGAGGGCGAGAAAACTCCATGATGAAACCCTGACCGAAACCGACGGACGTTAGCTTCGGGTCGGAACCGGCAGCTTCGGGTCAGATGTAGATTGGAATTGGACGCCTTACCGGCGGTCGTTCTGGCTGATGAAGCCGGAGTTGAACTGGTCCACTACGGTGGCCAGCATGGCGCTGGCGTCGTTGGCGAAGTCCAGGTCGCGGATCTCCATGACAGGAACGGAAACGATGGCGAAGGCCTCCTTGTCCTCCTTGGTGGGACAAGTTCCCAGCTGCAGGGAGACTCGTGATGTTCAGTCAGCAGACAGATTGTCACTAGTCTGACGTTTCTGTGAAGCTGCCGGACGCACCATGAGCCTGATGGGCCGCTCCTCGTCGATGTCGATGGGAACGTTGGTGCTCTGGATCCAGGTGTTGGTGCACAGATGTCTCAGCCGCACGTAAGAGTTCCTGAAGGAACGAAAACATGAAAACATTTTGACGTTGTAAAATAATAAACTCATATGAACATGTTATTATTTTATTGTAGCTGAAACCTTTGATTTAAATCCTTTTACAGTCATATACAGGTCATTAGGATTCATTAGGTTTGTTTGTCTTTTGAAAATAACCGTTAAGCCGATATTATTAATACTTTCTATTAAAAAGACATTTCTGTTTTAAAATGTAATTTTTTTAATCGTTGTATAGAATATATTGGACCTTAAATGTGACGGAATAATCTGAAGGCGATCTGTCGTTTTGACAGATTACAGTTCACACCTCTGACCACTTGGTGGAGACATTTTCAGCTTTACGCTCAGAACATCGTAGAGGTAACTACTGACAGAAAGGTTTTCTGCCAAAACTGACAATACATATGGCAATAAATAAATTATTTGATAAAGTAATTTACAAATAATTTATTTGTCACTCTATTTACAGATTACAAAGAGTGAGTAAACTGGGAAGATTCTTCTTTTGTTAATGTAATATTTGGCACATTTATTTTTGTATAGAATTTTGTCAGGAATAGTCCTCCATATATGCTCTGTATAATCAGACTACCTGATGGGAAACTGAGATGTTATTTGGTGCTTTTTGCCTTCAGATCAAATTTGTTCAACAAACAGTTGAAGTGAAGCTGAAATTGATTTTTTTCCCCAACAAGGATAAATTCAGCTTTAATCTGAAACATGTCTGGACTTTTATTGTGAAACAGCAGCAGGAAGTTCCTCACCGCGGGACGAAGGAGTCGGTTTTCTGCAGGGTCGTCGGGTCGAGCTCGAACAGCGAGGCGATGTCGTTGCCGTGGGGAACCACCACCAGCTTGTACTTGATCCGTTCGCCATGGAAACGCTTGCTGCTGCGGCTGGCGTCCATCTGCAGAAACACAAACCTCCCAATGTCTGTTTCGCTCTCCTTCGCCCCCTGGTGGTGAGGAGAGGAAACTCACCGAGGACGACAGCTCAGGGTTGTCCCCTTTGTACCCCGGGTTCTCCTGCAACAACAACAGTTATGTCCAAGGATTTCTCCATCCAGCAGCACTGAGGAGTAAAACACCTGCTGCTGTGCAAAAGTCTTGGGTCGCCCCTGTGGGACTCTAAACAGATTTAAAAATACTGACCTAGTTAAATCCCAGCACTGTAGCAGAATATTACGATTAATTGTGTCAAAATCTTTCAGTAAAGTAAATAAAAATAATACTGAATATTGATTTTTATCAGCTGAATTCATTAATAACATCATTATTACCATTAAAGTAGCTCTGTTTCTAAAATACAGTAAATGAAAGTTTATCCATGAAACCATCCAGACATGCTGCAGAGAGAAGAATTAAAATGTGAGTCGGAAACAGAAACATGGCGGTTACCTCGGCAGCCAGGTAGTTTCCTGTCGCCAGGTGTTTGAACCTGTACAGGCTGTTCCAATGCCCCGCCCCCCCGCGGCAGGGGTCATGGTGGACGACCTGACGGACCAATCAGGACACAGAGAGCGCTTACAGGTGGAAGGTGAGTCAGAGGGTGTCTTTACTTCTTGTTGCTGTAAATTTATCTCCATCTTTAGTCAACCTGTCTGCCGCACACCTCACCGCCGACTCACTGCTCCCTCAAAGCAGATTCTCCTCCAAACATCAAAAACAAACTGTGTGATTTCTAATCATTCTGTTTTTGTTTTTATAAAATAAAATCACAGAAGAACATTGTACATATTTTATTCTTCATCTCCTCTGTGTGTTTACCTGTTTCTGTCGTATTTACTAACCTTATGGGGACCAAAGCTTGGGCCTGCTGCAGTGTTTAGGGTTAAAGGTCAGGTTTAGAGGGAGATGTGAACTAGGCTTTGGTTTGACCAGTAATGGTCAAAAAGAAATTCAGTAAATAAAATGATTTCTGTCAATGGAAACTCTTTATTTGTGTAGAAATACCAGCTTGTGGTGTTCGTGTATGTGTGTGTGTGTGTGCGTCCGTGTGTGTGTGTGTATGTGTGTACCTCGACCTCCCACAGGGCGTTGGAGCTGGTAGCCGACGTGGCTGACTGCCTCAGAGTCGTCCTCAGGAAAACGTGCAGTTTGCTCTTGTATTCGTCGCAGGTCAGAAACTTTTCCTGCTCGGCGTGAAACAGTCGGACGACGTCGCCCTGGGAGACAGCCGGGGTTAAAACTACGTTTCCCAGGGTTCATTTCTGCAGACAGGTGAGCTGTCCCTGTGCTGACTCACTCCTTTCAGGACTTCCTCTCGGTGGTCGCTGAACATCATGAACAGGTTGATCTTCCAGCTCGTGTTGCAGTTCACAGAGTTGACCTGCAGGGGGAGGAAGACACACGTCAGAGTCTGCAGCAGTTTGAGGCCGAAGGAAATGATATCACTACATGTTATGTTTATGGTTATTTTTTAATCTTCTTCAGACATTTAGCTTCTGTTTGCCTCTTTATTGGACTCATTTTGTCTCTTTTGCCAAAATCTAATAGTTTTTTTGTTGCTCGGTTCGGTTCGAGTCCATCTGACTCTCCGATCGTTTCTCATATTTTATGTTTTTGTATATTTTTCTGATTTCCCGTCTTCCTGTCGTCTCACCTCCTTGCAGCCTGGATGGTCGCTGAGCTCGTAGTTGGAGGCGTGAAGCGGCTGGCCGGCGTTCACCGGGTTCATGATGACTTTATCTCCCACAACCACCTGCAGCACAAACAGCACATTCATCAGACTGTGTGCTTAAAATATTCTCTGATTTCTCAACGAAACTGAACGTCGTTAAACTTCTGCTCAGCGATCAGCAGCTCAGGTCGGAACGGAAAAAAATTATTAAAGTTAAATCACATAAAATTACAGTTTTTTATGTAAAATTGCAAAATGCTCAATTAAAAATAGAATTTGAGGGTTTGAATCCCTGCTCAGACTCTGCATTAAAAAGTCGAATTAAATTCTATGATCTTTGTTTTTTAAAGTAAATTCTCATAATAAATAAATGTTAAATGTGATGCTGCACAAATAAAAAAAACTTTTCTGTATGTTTAGAGATTAACAGTTTTTAATAAATATTTAGATTTTTATGCAATATATAAAAATATTTTAAACAGTCAGTAAAAGTTGAAGTTAAATAAAAATTCAAAGTGTCTGTTTATAAAGCTAATGTACTAACAAATGCAATTTTTAATAAAATTTAGCAAAATTACATTTATGTTCACTTTATGCATTATGACAGTTTTAATGAATCAATTTTCTGAAATATTTTTTGAAACTTTTATATTTTATTTTACTGAAATAATGTTAATGTGTTTAAAACTTTTCATATTTAATACATTTTATAGATTTTTTTCATTTTTGAGAATATTTTCTTAATATTTAGTGAATCTTCACAAACTGATGGCGTAAACCACGACTCAGCAGCAGCCATCATGTGAAGGTCATGTGAAGGTCATGTGAAGGTCATGTATTATATATTTTGTTACGTTGTCTCCGTTGGCCCGGAGTTTCCAGAACGGTTGGATGAAGAGCCAGGATCCCTCGTTCCCCGTCCCGTCCAGCGTGACCCGCATGGCGTTCTTCTCCAGCAGCGCCGGCAGACGCTTGTTCACCGTCAGATATTTATTACTCTTCATGTGGAGAAGCTGCACATGAGATGAACATGTGGAGAGACAGAGAAAAGCTGTGTTCACATGGCAGCAAATTATGATCGATATCCGACTTCTTCATTGAACTTCTGACGTTTTCAACCCAAACATGAAATCTTTCCACTTCCAAACCGTTTCCTGTCTCGTTTCCAGCGTCGGTTTTATCCGTCACTAATGTGAGACATGAGCCATAATTCTGCAGCAGAAGAAGAATCTGCATTTAAACAATGAAAATGATAATATGAAGCGAACGCATCACATCCCAACCCCACCTCTCCTGGTCCGACTCCAAACAGAACCGGGTCAGAACCGGGTCAGTCAGCTGTTAGCTGTTAGCTTTCTATCAGCTTCCTTCATGTTTCTGCTCACAGTTCTGTTTTTTTCCTCTCTCTGTTTGTGTTTGGAGTTAACGCCGGTGATTAGCTCTTCTGGTAGTTTCATCATCTCAGATTATTTCATCTTCCTGCCTCTTTAATCCGGAGCGTCTGATCGTTAATCTAACAGCTCCAGTCACAGCTGGTTCTCCATCCCATAATAACTGCCCAGTTTAAAGCTCTACAGGCAGAAACATCAGGCGTTTCCTCCAACTCCTCCACTCCTTCATCTCACACACACACACACGCACACACACACCCCCACACACACACACACCCACCCACCCACCCACCCACACACACACACACACCCTGCTGTCTCCACCTGTGTGTTGACACGCCGTTATCTCAGAGTCAATACTGACTGAGCTTCAGGGCCATAAAGTTATCCAGATGAGAGACGGCGGCTGGGAGGGATTCCTGCTGCTCTGATAACCTGTGATCAGTCCAGATTATAACCTGTGATCAGTCCAGATTATAACCTGTGATCAGTCCAGATTATAACCTGTGATCAGTCCAGATTATAACCTGTGATCAGTCCAGATTATAACCTGTGATCAGTCCAGATTATAACCTGTGATCAGCCCAGATTAACCAATAATCTGGCCCTGGTATACACACAGGTTAGGCTCCAGATTAACAGATAATCTATACCCTGAGACCATGTAAGGATCTGGATTAACATCTAACTCCCTGGACCTGCTAGTCTGGACCGAGGCTCTGTAACCATGGTTACTGACCCGGTTCCTATCCCAGATGCTTCGGATCGGCTCTTTGATGTCGGGAAACGGCGGTGAATCACCTGGTCGTCATGGAAACAGGGAGCGCCCTGTCCGGCCAGTAAGAAGCGAGTAAAAGTCATTCATGAGCCGCTGTTGACTCGACATCGCCATGACGACCGGGTTCTCCAGACTGACTGCAGGTAGGATACTGATGAGTCAGAGCTGCTCCACATGACCACATTCATAGAGGAACGTTTAAACATTTCTAATCTGGTGAAATATATTCATATGAAGACAAACATGACCTTTGACCTCTGTGGTCAAAGGTCAAACCAACAGTTACTGCACAGGCAGTTTGTATGTATTGATACGTCATCACACGTCAATACAGATTCTGGATCAGCTCCCATTGCTGAGTCCGGCTGAGTGGAACCGACCCGGAACCACCGGATCAGTCTGTCCGGATCTGGTCTGGATCTGGTCCGGATCCGGACAGACTGACTGAAATGTTTTCTGTTAGTTATCATTCAGACATTCTGATGATGAAGATGACAGATCTGATGGCATGGAGAGAAGCTCTGCAGGGTTCTGCTGCAGAACCAGAACCGGGTCAACCTCATGCTGTGGAAACGCCGGTTACCTGGATGACGGTTCCGTATTTGACGACGTCGCCATGGACCTTCCTGTTCTCCGTCTCGTTCTGCTTCTGCTCCAGGTTGGACGCGTGCTGCAGAACCAGAACAGAACCAGATCAGAACCAGAACCAGAAGAACCTCCTCCGCCGGCCCGGCCCGCTTACCTGCAGCTTCTGCAGCAGAACCACGTCGGCGATCTTGTCCTTCTCATGCTTGGCCTGCTTGGCCTTCCAGTACTGCTTCTGGGCCGAGTACCGGCTCATCGGACACACCTTGAACAGGCAGTCTGGAAAACAACAGAACCGTTTCTACAACTCTGTTTGGACTTTGAGAAACCGTCTGATGAACAGGAAAAGAACCGAACCCAGATGATAAAGATGATATCAGTTTTAATGACATCATTGATATTATGACCTTATTATTCCGGGAATAAAAGTTTTAATAAGTGAAATTAATCCTGAAGTTTCTGAGTTTTTTGGTGGGAATTTTCCTCTTTGTTATTTCCTTGCGTTCACTTTGTGTTGCGTTCCGGTCGCGTTGCGTTCAGACCGCGTTGTGTTCAAGGCCTCGGGGTGAATCGGTGCTTTGGGAGTGCTGACAGGACCCGACACGCAGCTCTGAAGGTTTTCACAGAAATGTGATCAGAGCCTGAAGGCTCAGCTGGAAACCAGCCAGCAGACGCTTTGTTTTCATTTTTCTGTGCGGCAACCCGGCCCTCCAGTCGCTCCCTGACCTCCTCCTCAGCCTTCTGGACCCGTCCTGGTTCCAGAACCCGTCTCAGTCCGGAGTGGGACTCTGAATCGAGATTCTGAGCCATTGTGACATCTGGACCGGAGGAGTGAAAGGAACTCTGTCAATATTGACTCTCCTGCAAGATCCTGGGTGTTTCCTGCTTCCACTGTGTGTGTTTGTCAAACAGCAGATATCTGTGTGTGTGTGTGTGTGTGGGTGTGTGTGTGTGTGTTTAATGTTCTGAGTCGTCACTTTGGTCCAAATGGGTTCGTGTCTGTTTCACACGGTACCGCCACACAGCTCTGTTTGTTTTTAACATAACCTACAAGACATTAAAAATGCATCTAAAACCAGATTACAGATTTTATTACAAAATAAATCATTAAAAATACATTTATTTTTTATGGACAACACAAGAAATGAATTTCAAATCCCTATTTTATTTTTTTATTTTGTGGTAGGACTTGATTATATTTTTAATCATATTGCATATTCTGATCATTCCTGGAGTTTCTTTAGAAATCCAGACTGTGCTAACATTACCATTAGCTGCTAAATGTTTAGCATGAGACGCTATTTTAGGCTAGCATAGCTGATAGGCTAAGTCCTTTAAGCACAAGTTGAACACAACACTAGTCTTTTCAGATCAGTTTAGAAGCAGAAATTAACCCGAGAGAAGCCGCTTCCATCGCTGCGTTGGCGGATGTAGCTTGTGCGTCAGATTTACTGGCATACCAGAAACACTGGCATGCAAAGGTTCCTACCAGTTAACATTTTTTAAGCGTTAAAATCCTTGTAATTTGTTAATTGAAGTGACCGAGTTAAAGTCCACGTATTAATTCATATCTATAAGAGACATATTTTAATTGGCTGTAAGCAGAAAATCATCATAATTAGCAGTTCGCTTAAAAACATCCGTCTGAATGAATCATTGTGATTTGTTTCACTGATGATGGATTTATTGGAATTAACAAACTTTTCCAGAATGTTCTCATTAGTTGCTGATTTTGCTTGTGCGTCAGATTTATGGCCGTACCAGAAACACGTTACAAAGGTTCCTGTTTGGGGGACAAAACAAACGGAAAAAACAATTGATTACGTTTGAAGTTTTATTATGTTAAAATCAACAGTTAATTTTTTGTTTTATTTATTTATGTGCTAAAATCAGATATGTAAATTCGACATCAGCATTTCTTCCTCCGTTTGACATTAAATCAAATTAAAACTTTTCATTACGGTCAGTTGAGATTAACTCAGTTATTTTTAGTCCTCAGTATATGGAGTCAAATCCCTGCAGGATTTTTCAGTTTTTTCACTTCAGTTGTTTTTTATGCACCAATATTCATGCACATTTTTCATATTGAGCTACTGAGCTGCACATTTATTTTAAACAGTGAATTATTTTTCTATGTAGTTCATTTGTCATTATGGTGCCGTCTCTTATTTTACTGTTTCTATGTTTCCTTTTAATCTGCTCACTGCGGGACAGTAAAGAACATTTCTATTCTAGATGTTCCGGATTTTCTTCCTCAAACGTTTTGTGACACTTTTTTGGATTCTTCCACGTTCCTCCTGACAGAACCGGTGGAACTGGGTCGGGAAGTTTTGACCTCAAACAGGAAAGTTTAGTCAGACTGAGAGTCAGAAACTCTGAATGTAAAGTTTGAGCCGTCAGTCTCTGTCTGTGATCCACTTCTAAACTGGACCGCCCCCCCCAGGTCCCGGAGGAGCCGACCAGATGGACCGGCCCCTCGGAACCAGATGGACCGGCCCCTGCAGCGGTCAGCAGAGAGAAACTGCTGGAAGCTTGGTGTTGCTGCGGCTCCCTGCGGATCGGAGCTGGACTCGCTCTAAAGGCGATATTTCTGTTCCACATGCAGCTTTAATGGCTTCCTACTGGTTCCGACCCAGGAACAGCCTGGTACCGGTTCACAGCTTCTCAAACTGGTTCAGACCCATTCATTATGCCACCATTTATACATAAATTATGTTTTATATTCCAGCTGAATGAACTAAACCAAGCAGAAGAAAATTAAAATCTCATAAATGACACATTTCATCCTGAAGAGGAAAAATTTAACTTTTCATTTTTTAAATAACTAATTACACATATTGATCATTTAATCTGATTCTTTGAAATCTAAATCACATTAGCATGGATTCATTTGTGATGTTTGTGTTAATGAAGGTTTTTCTGTATGTTCCTGCTGTTTTCCTCTCATTCAGAACCAACCTGGGTTTTTCCTGCTGCCTTTAATGCTTTCCTGTCTCTGACAATGCATGATTCATAACTTAACCTTTACCAAATGTTTTACAGTGTGAAACCACAATGATGGAAGCAGAAGGTGAAACTGATGAAATGATTTGTTTTGGAGAGAGGAAGACGTGCAGGAAGCGGTGTGAGACTGGGAATCGAACCGACGGCCCGTCCTCTGCACATGGAGACGGCCGGAGACCCAAACAGATTTTAGCTGTTTCTAATTTGAGGTTTAGGATGTTTTCCCTCCTGATGGTCCGGTCGACCCGGTTCTACTGGAACCAGAACTTCATCATCTGCTCCAACTCCAGCTGCTGTGGTTCTGAGTCAAACCAACCTGTTCCCCTCCTGGCCTGTGAGGGCGCTGCACCAAGAACCACTGAAGGAAACGACACAAAAACCTCTGAAGACACTGAGAGCAACTTCCTTCTTCACCAGATGGAAACAAGATGGAGGCGTCAGATTTTAGCGTTGGAGGATTTCTCTTTAGTCTTTGGCTGAAGACCAGGAGCCATTTCTGCTGCTAACGCTAGGCTAACACGTTAGCTTTGGTTGTATTTACCCAGAATGCCCGGCGCTGTAGTCCACTTCCTTTATAAATAAACTTATAGAAATAATCAATTTGAACTGAAAGTTGTGAGGAAAATGTTTTCCTCTAATTTAAAAAATGTAGAAAATCCTCTAACTGGCCGTTGTCATGGTAACCGGCGACCCGCCCTCAGGCCTTTCATAGTAAAAGCTTGATACTCCTGGTTTTATCTCTGGATGGAGACAGGAAGCGTTACCTCTGAACTTTTTGGGCGGGTTCTCCAGATCTCCAGCAGCCGGTTCCACGACGCAGCGATCGTCCACCAACCTGCAGACACACAAACAGAAACATTCAATAACCTGCAAACGGCCTCATAACGCTTCAGGAAACCAAAGAGAGGCGCAACAACTGAGCAAAGATACAAAGTTGGTCAATTTAACCCAGAATTAGGAATAAATTCAGTTTTATGACCTGAGAAAAACTAAAAATCCAAACTAAGTTAGTTCTGAGGAATGTGCCAAAAATACAGGATCTCAAGATATAAAGCCTTTTTTCTCCTGTCATCCCAGTGATGTTCTGGTTAACACTAACTGAGCTGAAACTCGGAACATTTGCTCCGATTTAACGTCAGAAAAACAGAAAAATGACAACCAAGTCTAAATAACTGATCTGCTTTATTCACGTTGTTTTCTCTCTGCTGATGGATGGAAGGCCTCCTGACCATCACCCTAATCTTCAGCTCCCTCCACTGATTCTCTGTCAGACTGAAAATAAAATGAAAAATAAATAAAAGATTCTGGAAACAGAAATATCTGCAGATCCAAATAAATAAAGTTGATGGTTAAAACTCCAACTCAACATTATAAACTGAAAAAAGAGTCACTGATGATGTTTTTAATGAAAACATTGTTTATGATGATAAAGTTGGAGGTTATTATGGTTTTCTTGTTAATGAATCATGAACTGATTCTAGTCTGAACCTCAAAGAACAAAACTAACAAATCGTTCTCAGATCTTCATATTAAACCTCTGGAAATAACCTAAACATCCCAATCTATTGGCTGGACGTCCAAGTGTTAAATAAAAACATTTCAGTAATAAAACATCTGAATTAAACCTGACTATTAAAAATGGCTGCCGTCCCGTTCAGCTTCCAGCCAATCGGCAGCGAGATGACGGCGTGCCGGCTGCAGGAGGCTGATGGTGAGGAGCAGGAGGACCGGATGCGACTCGTAAAGCGGCTGAAACGAAAGCTGAAAGCTGCAGGACGGCCGTCTGCGCACAGGAAGCTGATCTATTTATAGAAGCGCTTTCACGCGGTTTCTAACGCGGGCAGCGCGACTCGGGTTTTAACTCAGCTCCACATGTTGGTCAAACGCTTCACATCCGACAGCAGTTACTGTTTATTACTGTTTATTACTCGGTAATAAAAGTGCATGCAGACACAACCTGATTAGTGTTTGCTTTCTGGAGACGTATTTCAGTTCCTGAAGTGACTCCCTTGGTTGAGCAGCTGAGTTTCATAAAGAGGACAAAGTCTCATCTATCGATAGAATATAAAATTAAACACGAATTATGATGAAACTGCTTGAGAGGATGTTGAACTTTTGCCTTTTTTGGGTTAAAAATAAAGATGAAACAGACATATTTAAAAATATATCTTAATATTTTGTAATATGTATAGTAATTAAGATAAAAACAATAATAAAGATAATTTAAAGACTCATCTCAATGTTTTTGGTGCTAATTGTGTTGACGGAAGAGAAGAACTGTTCTAAAAATAAAACTTCCTGGTTATCAAACGAGCTGCACCAGTTACACTGCAGCTGTTCACCAAACAGCAATCAGTTACATTTCATGATGTTGTGACTTTCATTCAGTCACAACATCTATTATTATGATGGTTGTTTTTCATCCTGACTGTCTCTATTATCTCCAATAAAGATGACAGACAACATGAGAATCCCGCCTGCGGTTAGAAATGCTGTCAGTTGCCTGAAGTTCTGGAGCCATGTTGGGTTTCGTTCGGGTTCTGGTCGGTTCAGGACCAAATAAAGAGTTCAGACTGTTTTCATTTTTATGTTTCAGAGTTTATTTCTATTTAAGGAGCTGCTGGTTTTACTGAAGCAGTCAGAGCGAGTCTGTGTGTGTGTGGGGTGTGTGTGTGTGTGTGTGTGTGTGCTCATCAACTATCAACCTTACTGTTTAGGACAAAACAGAGCTGCTCTTTACAGCTGGACACACATGACATCATCACTCTGAGGAGCGTTTCCTCTTCAGGAGGCTGTTAGCTAACAGCCATGCTAAGGCGCCGTTAGCTAACAGCCATGCTACGAGGTTGTTAGCTAACAGCCATGCTAAGGCGCCGTTAGCTAACAGCCATGCTACGAGGTTGTTAGCTAACAGCCATGCTAAGGAGCCGTTAGCTAACAGCCATGCTATGAGGCCGTAGGCATTAACCCAGAACTGCTAACATGTTTCAGCAGGAGTTGCTTGTCTGAGAATATTGCTGCTGTCTGGCCAGCAATGTTTAGTCCACTTTAGTCCGTTTGTCTAGTCAAAGTCCGGTCCAGTTGGTGAGGTGTGAACGCTAATCGACCTCTGACCTCCGGTCATACAAACCTCAGTCTGAGTTTGGTTGAAGAGAACTCCGGTTTGCTTTGAATGCACATGAGAAAGCCAAGGGAACCAGAGACCGCTCCAAAAGCAGGAAGTGGACTACAGCGCAGGGCATTCTGGGTAAATACAACCAAAGCTAACATGCTAGCCTAGCGTTAGCAGCAGAAATGTCTCCTGGTCTTTAGCCAAAGACTAAAGAGAAATCCTCCAACACTAAAATCTGACGCCTCCATCTTGTTTCCATCTGGTGAAGAAGGAAGTTGCTCTCAGTGTCTTCAGAGGTTTTTGTGTCGTTTCCTTCAGTGGTTCTTGGTGCAGCGCCCCCACAGGCCAGGAGGGGAACAGGTTGGTTTGACTCAGAACCACAGCAGCTGGAGGTGGAGCAGATGATGGAGTTCTGGTTCTAACAGAACTGGGTCGTCTGGACCCATCATGGGGCCTTATTGACCATCAAAGCCATGAAGTTGCTCCACTTCTGTGTTTTGGTTTGGTTTTGTTGACATGTTTCCCGTCTCAGTGACGTCATCTGAGGTTGGATTTTCCTGGTTTGTAAACTTGCAGCGGAGTCTCGTATTTACATGACCGGTAGAGTTTCCTCTCACACTGGCAGCATTTTTACTTCCAGGTTCTAATAAAAAGCCACAACCTGTAAACAAATCAGGAGTCTGCAAATTATGATGCAAATTTGTCTCAGGCTGTGAGGTCGCTTCCTGAGCGCTAACCTCCATTAACTCCACTGAATACCTTCACACTTCAGACCTCATTTCTGAAAACTGCAGACCAGTTTTCTGTTTTGTCTCTTCATTGTGTTTTCCTCTAAAATGTGGCGGCTGCAGCTTTTATGTGTCATTACTCTCCCTCCACGTCTTCCTTTGTTTTTCTTTCCAAGTTGAAAGCCTTTTCCTTTCAGACCGTGTTTTACTTGAACAGCAGCCAATCAGCTCCTTTGTCTGGCTCTGGGTGTTTTGCAGGTGTGTGTCGTCGGCTCATTGCTCCATTTTCTCTCCCTCAGGTGTGTTGACTCAGTTCTGAAGCGTCTCCAACCAGACGCTCAGAATTCGTTTTTCATTCTGGTCCGCAGCAGAAATAATCACCGGGATCCGGAAACTAAACCAACTCCGTCACACATGAACAGATCAGTGTTTGGAGAGGAACGGATCTCGCAGAACGAGAACCTGCATGTTGTTCCTGAATTTCACCACAAAGGTCCCTACAAGCTGCAGCTCTTCAGAAACGACACTTTGGATCAGCCACAAACTGACGTGCAATTTGAGCCATCTCTAATTTGTTTGAAGCTGGTCCACATGGTTCTGGTTTCAGGTCCAGTATTCCCAGCTCCAGATAAAATGTAGTGGAGGAATCAGCTCATAATTAATGAATCATATTAAATATCAGCAGGATTTGTGCTTTAACGTCCTCCTGATGAACGGAGCGGCGCTGGTCAAACCAACAGAACCAGAAATGACGGCGGGTCATCTGCTGCTTCCTGCTGGCTCTGAGCCGCTCAGCAGAATTTGACTGTATGGAAAGCAGCCGGTCCATCTTCCCCTCCGTCGACCCGATTCAAGCGTCCCGCTCTGAAACCCATTTACCTGGTAAACAGGAAACACTTTGGGACAGAAAAATCCGGATCTCTGGACGTTTATCTGTGTTTGACTTGATGGGTGGAGGAAGAGCAGGAATATTTACATGGCTGCAGTCGGCTGGAGACGCTGACAGGAAGGACGATCCGGAGACACCAGGAAGTCGTTTCACTGAAACTCAAACAGGAAAAACAAAGATTCTGCCTTAATGTCCGGATCCGACCCGCTGACGTTCTGCGCCGAGGGGAAACTCAACACGACCTAATTAAAGCAGCGGAGGCTACACTGCTGCTAACACGCTAATGCTAATGTATTTTTCTATTTAGCACTTTGGCTAACTTTGTAAACATTTAGCGCACAGCTTCCCCTACATTCATTTTTCCAGATAAATTAGAGTAAAGTGCAAATTTTCAGTTGAATAAAATTAAACTTTTATGTTGAAGTTTTAACTGTTAAAATTTCTTGAAGTAATTAAGTGTTTATATTCATGCTCTTATTTTGAAGTAGGTGACGCCTGTTCTGTTTCCTGCCCCAATAAATTCATTCAAAAGAAGAAACATAAAGAAGAAAATAAAACACAGAAACTAGAGAAAAATTATGAATATAGATAAAATATCCAAGAGCGATAAAGAAAATGTTAATTATGACGTCAAAATTAAATAAGAGCTTGAGGCTAATAGCCTTTCCAGAAATTATTTAAACTGAAATGAGCACATTAGCATTAGCTTCCACTACATACTATGTGCATGCATCGCTTTAGTGACTGATTTAAACCCAACTGGGGTCAGAGGTCATTTAGCCCCAAAATCAGCTCAGTTCAGTTCTTAACAGCTGAATTCAGATAAAAAGATCCGTTTCATCCAGCGAACTGTTCATTTAGTTCCATCCAGTGAACTGTTCATTTAGTTCCATCCAGTGAACTGTTCATTTAGTACCATCCAGTGAACTGTTCATTTAGTACCATCCAGTGAACTGTTCATTTAGTCTCATCCAGTGAACTGTTCATTTAGTTCCATCCAGCGAACTGTTCATTTAGTCTCATCCAGTGAACTGTTCATTTAGTTCCATCCAGTGAACTGTTCATTTAGTTCCATCTAGCGAACTGTTCATTTAGTTCCATCCAGTGAACTGTTCATTTAGTCTCATACAGTGAACTGTTCATTTAGTTCCATCCAGTGAACTGTTCATTTAGTCTCATCCAGTGAACTGTTCATTTAGTCTCATCCAGTGAACTGTTCATTTAGTTCCATCCAGTGAACTGTTCATTTAGTCTCATACAGTGAACTGTTCATTTAGTTCCATCCAGTGAACTGTTCATTTAGTTCCATCCAGTGAACTGTTCATTTAGTTCCATCCAGTGAACTGTTCAGATCAAGCAGAGTTAAACCGGTTCCGTGTTGGTCCTGTCCTGAACACTGAGACTTTTTGTCTAATTTTGGTTGAAGAGATTATGATGACCTTTCACTAACCTTTGTTGCTATGGTAACCACACAACTTTATCGTTAGGCCTGCTGACCTTCAGTTGGGAGGCAACGAGAATCAGCAAGAGAAGTTCTAAACTTCAGACCGAGTCAGAACCAGAACGGTCGGCTGGAAACCATCAGGATGGACACACACACACACACACACACACACAGACCTGCAACAAAGGTTTCAACCCTAATTGGACCCGACCCGTCAAAGATCCACACAGAACTTCCTCTGACAAACCTAAACCGGGTCTGGACCTGGACGGGCTGCGGCCCGATCCAGCAGAACCTGCGTGGGTTTCTGTTCCGGTTCTGTTGGTTTGCAGTGAAGAGTTTTATTTGCTCCTGATGGTAAAGTTCTACCTTCAATGGTTCGCAAGAAGAACCGGTTCTGACCCGACGGCTCAGGCAGAGATCCGGTTCTGCTGCCTCCGTCCAGACCCAACGTCACCGTGGAAACCGGCTGCACCCGACTGGATCCAGATCAGCTTCATGTTTTAGATCCTCATGACTGATTTTCTATTAAAATCTGATTTTGTTAAGTAATCAGATCATCTATACATGATCAATATTGTTACCAATAAAACTTAAAATAAAGACGTGACATCTCTGGTCAGGTTTTTCTGTCCACATCGTTACATTCAGCAAATTAACTAATTAATTTGGCTTCATGTCTTCACTTTCTGATCATTTTCTGTCTGAATCTCACAAAAACGCAGGAAGAGATTTAAACCGGATCCGCAGGCCTGACGAGAAGTCTGACAACAAAATACAGACAAAACCAAGACTGCATGAAATGATGCCTGTCTGAACTTTGACCTGAGTGTAACTGCAGCTGAGGTTCATAAGATCCACGGTTCAGTCAGTCGTCTGGACTTTAAGGAGAAATCCCCCAACAGAACCAGAACCAGTGAGAAACACGGTGGTGGCAGCATCATGATGGGGAAAACCTGCAGAAGAGCTGAGCCTGGGGTCAAAGGTCAGCTTCCAGCAGGACAACCAGTCAGAGATATTATGGGATGGTTCAGGTCCAAGCAGGTCCGTGTGTTAGAATGGCCTAGTCAAAGTTCAGACCTATACAGCTGAGAATCAATGGAAAGACTTTAAATTTGGAGCCAACAGACACAGAAATCTCCAAGTTAGGATGTTTAGAGAAAAACCTTCAAAATGGAAAAATCTGAAACTAAATGATTCTTTTCCTCTTCTAGTCTAGATAAAATGACTTTATGTGTTTATAGAAATCTGATCATAGATACAACATTTCTTCTGGAAACGTCCCAAAAATAACTCAAACTACAGATGAAAGCAGAAAATTCCCAAAACACTCCCAGTCTGTCGCTTTGAGATTCTGGACAAAAATCTGATCAAAACCTAAAAACGTTCATAGAATAAAAGCAGAAAATAAAATGTGGAAAAACTGGACGATTTAAAATGTGACTTTAATCAAACTCTCTTAG
The DNA here is from genome assembly GCF_003331165.1 of Xiphophorus hellerii. NCBI lineage: Eukaryota > Metazoa > Chordata > Actinopteri > Cyprinodontiformes > Poeciliidae > Xiphophorus > Xiphophorus hellerii. The sequence continues at coordinate 32,308,105 of NC_045672.1, read as the reverse complement.
ATCCTCTGATAACCTGATCGCTCATTAATAATCATCTTTAAAGATATTCTTAACTCAACTTTTAGTTTGATTTTATTCTAAACCATAAATAAAACAGTTAGGCTTTTTATTTTAAACCTACATTTTTTTTAATTTTAATGTGTTTATGACATTTATATTAAATTATAAGTTTGTTTATCGTTTGTAAAATGTTTATTTATGAAACTAAGTTTGTGTTTCAGTGAAGTCATCATTATTACCACTCTGATTGGGACTCACCCCAGCGTGCTGATGAAGCCGTTCACCGAACCCTCCGCGTACAGAGACACGATGTCTCCGATGTGGAGGAAGCTGGAGGCAGAGTCTGACATCCTGCAGCCGCTTCAGGGGCTTCCAGCAGCGGGGAGATCCTGCAGGTGGAGCCGCAGATGGGGCTCCCTGCGCCGGCCTGCCTGGCTCGCCGGACCCGCTCTCCTCGGACCCGGGTCCGCTGGAACCAGAGGTTCAGTACTCAGCAGCTGCAGCCGCTCCTCGGACCCCCTGCGGGGTTCTGCATGAAAACAAAAACGCGAACCGGTTCCCAGAAACTTTCCCGGGCCGAGTGTGTGCAGGAGGTCCGGGTCCTGCGTGGACTGTGCGGGTGGCGGCGGTTCCACGCGGCGGCGCGGCTCGGTGCCTCCCTCGGTGAGAAGCGAAGACTCTCCGGCGGGGAGAACCAGGAAGTGCGCGCGGCGCTGATAAGGCTGCCAGGCGGCTTCAAGACTGAACAGCCCGCTGCAGGGCAAACAGGAGCGCTCTGCCCCGCGTGCACGCGCGCACACACGCTGGCACGTGCACGCCCCCTCCGCCTCGAAAACCAAAACAAGGTCAGCCTCACCTAAACTCAGAGTTTCGGTTTGTTGATGAATGCTGAGAACAGAGGGAAGAACAGCAAAGTTCAAAGGTCAAGCTGAACCAATCAAACCTCTGGAACCGCAGGAGCTCAGGGCTCAGAGAGAAGCACGGTGGTGGCAGCAGCATGACCTTCAGGTTGGAGTGAAACCTGCTGAGTTCCAGCAGATCAACAGCAGAACGACTTCAGCAGGAAAAACGCTTCTCAGATCAGCAGGTCTGGAGTCCAGATCTAAACCAGACAGAAGCTGCAGGAGAGACTCTGATGTTCTCCAGTCTGAGGTCAAACTGTCACATGACCAGATTCACTCACAGATTCTTCTTGTTTCTGACATTTTAACCTGACAGTTTGTTTGTTTTCATGCTAATGTGCAGAGAAGTTATTAAAACTTTTTTAAAAACTGGTCCTTAAGGTGCCATCTTTATGTTTCATGTTAAATTGTTCATTCTGCATTATTTTACCTGAAACCGTCTCTGTGCTGCCCTCTGTGGGTTGAAAAGTTGCTACTGCAGCTGAATTTTCATATTGGTTCCAATGGTCCCACTTGGCCACGCCCCCAAATGCATATTGACTCCGCCCACTTTTGGTCGTTATTTCCTAAATTTGCCAGAGGGTGGAGCTATGCTCTCACTTTTTTAAAGGATCATTTTGTTTACAGAGATTTTATAATTCATTTTATTTGTAGTTTAGGTTAATTTGTTAATTTTTAAAATGTATTTCAGCTCCAGTGTTAATATTTGTTTGAAAAAAAAGATTTTTCAGAGAGAGCTCTTGCATTTTTCTGCCATCATTATGTTACTTGAAAATGATCTCAAGAGATAATATTATCGTTCATCGCAACAACTTCTGGAACATTTGTTAACTTACAGGTCGACTCATCTTCGTTTTCTGAGTCTTTGAACTAAAACAGTCTCATGCTGCAGTTCAGCGGCCCTCCAGCAGGAGGCGCTCTCTGTGGGACTTCCTGTCTGCACTCCTGGTCCAATCAGCTGCTTCCTGCAGCCGTTGACCTGCTGAGGCGACGCAGACGGACGGTGGCCCGGGAGGACCATCTGTTTAAACGATCCCAGGTTCACCTTCTGTCAGGATGACCTCTGACCTCTGAACCCTGAGGCTGGGTGGTGTCTGGCTGAACCTTCAGTCGATGTGAACTGCTGAAGAAGAGACGCTGCGTTCCTCTCAGCCGTTTTCAGGAAATCTGTGGCTTTTCATCGTCAACCACAGTTTTCTGTCAGAACACAGAAAACCACAGAAGAAGAAGATTTCCCCCAACAGACGTGCAGACGTGTTGGCGTGTGCCGAGTTCTGCCGACCAACTTCCTGTTTCCTCTGTTGAACCTGCAGCCGGCACTCAGCCTGGCGCTGATGAAGAGGAGGAGGATGAAGATGATCCTCGCTCTGCTTCTGTAGAGTCTGAAGTTTCATCTGTAGAATTTATCATCGGGACGTTTTCAATCACAAGATGGCCGCCAGGATGGGGTTCACTGGAGAGATACGAGCAGTCAGTATCTGACCTGAGAGAGGAAGAACCATTCATCCATCCAGAGGTCAGAGGTCAAGCCTCTCAGAGTATGAAAGCATCAGTTCACCAGCAGGCCTGGTGGGAACAGCAACATGTAACCCTCTGACCTGTAGGGGGCAGCAGGGAGCCGGGTCATGGTGGAGCTCCAGTCTAACTGGGACAGACTGGTCTGGTTGCTGCTGTTTCCATTAAATGTGTATTAAAGTTATGAAACGATGTAAAAACCTGACGGGTTTCCAGCAGAGAGGCTTCAGAAAGAGCAGCGCTGCTTCAGCAAGTTACTGAAGTTTAGGAAAAGAAGGAAAAGTAAAACTTTTTCTGTTGTAAAATCAAATAAATGAGATTTCTTGGTTTTAATATCATAAGTTTGTGTTGATCGAAGCCGATCCGCCCAGACTACCCAGTTCCTCTGAAGGTTTCTGAGAGTTCAGACTGGGAGCACGTTGGTTTCCATGGCAATGGGAAAATCAGACCAACCATTCATTTGTTTCTTATGAGGCGTAAAGCTTCCTGCATGGGGAACAGAGTGAGACTTCCTGTGAGGCACCAACAGCGTTTCTCCACAAATCCTGCAGCTGCAGGGAAAACACTGCAGGTAAGGAGGAAACTGCTCAGGAAAAACGACAAAAACGGCAGAAAAACTGCAGGAAAACTAAAGAAAAACAATCATAAAGGTAATGATTTTGTTGCACCTTTCAATTTATTTCTAATATTTTGTAAAAAAAAAAAAAAAAAGAAAAAGTTAAGAATATAAGAATGCATCAAACATCTAATCCAATTAATTGATTAATCGTCAGGATAATTAATTACTACAATAATTATTAGTTGTTTGCTTCATAACCAGGGCAGAGATGGAAATGCGCTTCCCGACCGACCGCCAGGGGGCGCATGTCCTACTGAATATTCATCCGACCGCCAGGGGGCGCATGTGCTGCTGAACATTCATCCAGCCGCCAGGGGGCGCATGTGCTGCTGAACATTCATCCGGCCGCCAGGGGGCGCATGTGTTGCTGAACATTCATCTGGACGGACTTCGTTTGTTTTCTGCAGTTTAGTTCTGATGTTCCTCAGAAAAACTGACGGGTTATTGATTCTAAATTTCCACATGAAGAACTTTTAAATGATCAGAACAAACAGAACCAGGCTCCTTCCTGGCATATTAAACTACATAACCTGCTGCCCCCTACAGGTCAGGGGGTTACATGACCTGTTGTTTGATAAGACTTGAAAATATTATACTATGAATTTTTTTCAACAATTTTTCTGCATTTCTTTGGACCAAACATAATAACTTTATTTTTACAAATATTATCTATTTATTTATTTATTTTTTTTGGAGGACGGAAATGGACGAGAAACTATAAATCCTTTTATTTTGTTTGCATGAAAGAAAAAAAAGAAAAAAACAAGAAAAAAGAAGGAAAGCAAGAAATTAAAGAAAGAGAGAAATAAAATAAATTAAATTTCTGTCAGACGTCAGTTTTTCTATCCGATGATCTTCCAGTGACTCGTTTCTTCAGACCAGTTTAAAACCAGAAACCAGTCAGAACCAGCAGGAACCGATCCTGGAGGCTCCAGGGAGACTTTCCTGCTTTCGCTCCGTTTCTCCCAGTTCTGAGCTTCACATGATGAACAGAACATGGAGCCAAACATGGCCGCCGCATCTGCAGGGAAAACACAACTTTCCTTCCCATCTAAGGTGTGTGTGAGAGTGTGTGTGTGTGTGTCTGCTGACCTGCCATCTAAGGTGTGTGTGAGAGTGTGTGTGTGTGTGTCTGCTGACCTGCCATCTAAGGTGTGTGTGAGAGTGTGTGTCCGCTGACCTGCCCCCCTCTGCTGGCTAAAGCCTTATTTAGATTTTTATTAAATGATGCCTTGAATAAAAATATAATCTTTACTACATTTTCTTAAATAATAAAACATTTTAATTTTTATTATTTTACAACCGTTTTATTTTACTGACTCACCTGCTGCATCACTGTAAAGCTTCAGGCACTGGTGTCGTCATGGTAACTACAGACCTCAGGATAATCTTCTACACCCAAAGCAGATGCAAACCAAGCAGCTGGCCAGCAGGGGGCGCTGAAGAGCTCCTGGCTTCTTAAACAGATCCAGAAATTTAAATTTGGAGTTTTCTAATCCGAATCTACGTTTAAATTCACCCACATGGTTTGTGATGACGAAATGTTAAAGAGTTTAAATTCATTTAGAATTTAAACGAACATTTCAATGTGGTTATTCCAGTGCAAGGAGGAAAAGATGAACACTGGTGCAGCCACCATTAGAACTGTCATCAGTTAATGTCGTTAATGCAACGGTCAGGACTGAAGAACTGGATTCTGATCAGGGCTCTAGAAAACATTCTCACTCCTGCAGCTTCACACTGGGACTCAGCAGCAGGTTTTCCACCAGCTCAACAAACTGGTGGTTGAGACACAAACGCAGCGCAAAAATACTTCACCTGGTTTCAGGAATCAAATCATGCAGAAAAAAAGAAAAACGAAGGAAGAAAACAGGATCAGCAGCAGATGAACAAAATCTGGAAAGAGAGATTCTGATCAGCTGTTATAGTAACTACTGCAAAGATATCAATCATATTCAATACTATTTCTTTTCCACCATCATGTCGTCTCCACTTCTCTCTCTAGATCAGAGTTTAAATTACAACTTAAATCTGCTTACAATTACATAAAAAATAAACTATTTGCTGTCTAATAGTTTATAACTCAAGTTCAGGCTATTATTCATAATTGACCCCAACGTGTTTCCAGTCCGACCCGTGAATCAGTGACATACGTCCTGCTGGGGGTTAAAGGTCGCCTACAGGAGGTAAAAATGTATTTTCACATGGTGGAAATATAGAAAACGCGTCCAGATGTTTGAAACAAAACGATGAGATCTGCATGCAGTTCTGGTTCTGAGCTCACGGCGGTTTGGGAATCACTTTGGTAAAAACCTTCAGGAAGCTTCAGGTCTACTGATGAAGAGCAGCTGGGAGGAAGAGGAAGGTTTCCAGGTTAACATGGAGACATCGGCGCCGAGCCAGAACCTTCTGGACCGAACCGCCTCTGACTGGGCGATCTTTCAAAAGGATCACCTTCCAGGATCTACTGGCGCTGCCTGAATCAACCTACAGCCTGATCATTTTTCTGAGTATTGAGACCAAACTAGGAAAAACAATGATGTGAAAGAAGTCGTACGAGAATGAATGATGTTATAATGTAACAAGAATAAAGTCATGCAACAAAACATCATAAATATGAGATTAAAGTCATAAAGCTTCCAGAATAAAGTTGTAATATTAATAGAAATTAGCAGTAATTTTATTATTACTCCTACTTGAAAAATAATAAAAATAAAAATGAGGAATGCTGAGCAGGTTATACTTTATTGGTTTTACAAATAAGGAAATACGTCATTTTTATACATCAGCATGAAAATATCATCAGATCAGGTCCTTGAATCTTAATTAAGCAAACAACTATTTAAGAGAAAAAAAACATTATCCTGAAGCTTCGCTAATTTAAACAACTTTATTCTAGTAATTTTAAGAATTTCTTGTGAGATTGCATCTTCTTTATTCTACTAATATTCTAACTATCCTATAAAAACTCAGTCTGGCCCTAGTAATCCATCGTATTTTCAGAACAAATCTTTTGTGTTTTCTTTTAATAATTTAATTTAATCTTTAAAAACATTGAATGATTTAGTCGTGTTCCCACAGCTAGTTTCCGTTTCTCCACCAGAGGGCAGCAGAACTGAGCGTCTTTAAATGTGTCTGTGAGAAAGCCAGAGAAAAAACCACCAAAAGAAAGTATGCATGCGTGATTGTGCAGGCAAATGTGTGTATTTGTGAGGTTGCCAGCCTTGTTTGTATGCCAGTCCTGACAAAAGCTCCATCCAGCCGTGCAGCAGAGGGCTGCTGGTTCCCAGAGACCCTCAGAGCTCCAGGACAGCCAGTCCCTCTGCAGCCCAGACCGGGATCCGGACCTGAGCGCTCGCCGCCCTGCCCTCCACCTCCTGGAGCTCCGGTTGGATTACCGATGGATGGGAAACACAGACAGGAGCGTCTGAAGTGAGACAGTCTGAGTGTTTGCAGAGGAGGAAACTTCTCAGCTGGATGTCCGAGCACACAACACAAGTTCTGCTCAGTTTGGAAAACTCAACTTCAGCTCTCAACTTTTGCATCTGGGACCGGGATATTTTTATTGGACCAATCTTGGAGGAAGACAGTTGGTAACTTCCAAACGCAGGCTGATCAATTTATTCCAGAGAATAAGAACCTTCTCGGATACTCCTGGGGTTTTATCGGATTGTTGGTCTTCAACTTCCCAGAAACGGGCTAAATTCAGCGGTTCTGGTTTGAGCTGGAAGTAGATCTTTTAAACTTGTAGGTCATGGCTCCATCATTTGTTATTTTGCTCTGTCTTTACCTCCCGCTTCAGTTCGTTCATGCAAAGACTGTTGAGCAACAGGATAAGCAACAGAGCAATCCCCATAAATCCCCCAACAGCGTCCAGCTGGAGGCTCTTCACCTGAAGAGCGGGAAGCACTTAAAGCCTGCAGACGATGCCTTCAACCCTGAACACAGCCCCCCTGTACCCGACATGGTGGACCTGGACCGCCGGGTCCGCCTGGCCCGAGGCGCAGACGAGGATGAGCAGCAGTCCACCTTCAGCCACTCCTTTGAGAACGAGTGGGTGACGATGCCTCAACTCACAGAGTTCAGCAACACAACCAGGGTAGAACTGAACCGCAGAGACGAGATCAACCTCCAGGCAAACACCTCCAACCCCGACGACGAGGGTCCCTTCAACCCGTTTTTCCCGCTGGTGGAGAGCTCGTACGTGGCGTACGTGGTTCTGTTCCTGGCCGGCCTGGTGCTGGCCGTGGGCGTGGTGGCCAACATGGCGGTCATGTGTGTGGTTTGGAACAACTATTACATGAGGTCCGCCTGGAACTACCTGCTGGCCAGCATAGCATTCTGGGACTTCCTGGTCCTGGTGGTCTGCCTTCCAGTGGTGGCGTTCAACCACCTGTCCCACCGGAGGATCCTGGGCGACATCACCTGCCGCTTGGTGCCGTACATGGAGGTAGGCGGGCCGTGTACGTCACAGGAATTATTACAAGATCTTTTGATTGATCTGTGCAGAAGAAGCAGGTGTTGAAGCTACAAAAACAACGATATATATCGCAATAAAGATGTGATCAATATCAATAGATAATACACCTGATAGAATTTTAATAATTTGATAATAATCTAGGCAGAGGAAAGGCTTTAGCCGCTCAACTCACTCACTCTGTGGATACCTAACAACAACCTGTTGCATGACGTGCGCAGCAGCAGTTTCATGTTGTACCCAACATACTCTTGCATGTGCAATGTGGACATCTGCTGGAAACATCCCCATAAGGTAAACCTTTACAACCAACCGCATACTAAGGGATGCAGGGACCTGCACAGGAAACTGCAGTTATAAAACAGCCATTGTTCACAACTTCTTCTGTTAGCTGATGCCTGGGAAATCCAACTCAATGGGAGAAATCCCAGTTGAAGAGATTCTCATCTCTCTGAAGGGAGATGAGAATTGAGCAGAACTGCATAGGAAGGCAACAGCCAGGCAACTGTAGAGCTTTGATTTATTATTTTTTACCAATGACAGAATATTTTAGACAGTGATCCAGAGATAAATATGTGACTGAAGATAATAAAGGACTTTTCATATCTTCTAGTCCATCACTGAAAAATTAGGATCCTCGACTCATCAATGCCTTGCTTGTTCTTAAATATTCCTCAGTACGAATGTAACTGATTAAAATGATAAGTTATATAACCAACATGTCAGTGTAATAACCAATGAAGAAAGTTCTGTTTAATCAGCAACAATTCTGCTGCCAATAACAAAACCAGAACTTCCTGAACCCAAACGGAAACACACAACCTAGAACCAAGGCAGCAAACCGGGTTCTGGAGGGAGAGTGGTGCCGGTGCCGGCAGCAAATCCAGGACTGGGAGTCATGAACAGAGACGGAGTCAGAAAACTTTCCCAGGGTGGCCAGAGATTCACATCTGTCCTTTTATACTGGTGTAACAGGTATGGTACCAAACTAAAGCTTCCAGACAGGCAACCTGTGAATCCCACAAGCTCTGGAAAACCTGAGCAAGAAAATCCCAAACGTTTTCGTAGAATACCCAGTAACCTCAGGAAAGCAACCTGTACTTTCTGGAAAAGTGCCATATAAGTTTTGGGATATCAGAAAGCAAGCTTTAAATTCTGAGAAATCAACTTGTAGGTTTGAGAAAGTAACCTGTAAGTTATGGAAAATGCCTCAGAGATTTATTGAATGTAAAGAGAAAACTCTGAGAAGGAAACCTGCAAGTTCCAAAAAGTACTGGAAAGTATGGTGTAAAACCTGGGAAAGTAAAATATACATTTCAGGAGCCGCAGTCTGGACGCCTTCTGAAAGTGGCTTTAATCCCCGTAGTTTCTGAGAAGTAAAGGAACTTTACTTCTTTAAAGTCTTGAACACTTTTCAGAAAAGTACCAGGTGACTACACCCTGCATTCAGCCCACTGCCCAGTCCTCTGCTAAAGTAACTCCAAGGAAAGTAGTTATGGAAAATATCAAGAGCCTTGAAATCTCGGAGAAACTGCTGAGGTCCAGTAAAGTAACGTTTAAAAGACGAAGGTTCCTGTATGTATGTGCACCGTATCCATGTACTGCTGCCGTTTCTTTTCATCTGGTTCATGGAAATAAGCTTAAACATGTTTAAAAATCAGGATTTGACTTTTAAACATGTTAGACATGTTAAAAGTCAAGTCTTGATAGACTTGCACAGAAAACTCATGATTCTGTTTGTAACTTATAAATGTGATTCTTTAAATTCAGTACATCAGCCAAAATGGCTGACATACTGAAGAATCTGTTCAAATCTCTGATATTGGGAAGGCTACTAGTTGAGTCGGCATTCACTGAAAAACAAAACCCTGATACGTTTCTCCTGTTGGTTGCTATAGCAACCTGTTGCTATGCCTGCAGGAACGTCCTGCTGCAGCTGTCACCGTTTGGCTAAAACAAAGTTGGTTTGGAAACTTTGTTAGATTTCTAAGGTGAGCTTTGTGGAGAGCTGCTAATGTTTCGGTCCAGTTCACTGTAACTAAGAATGAGCTTAACACCAATAGTCATTTTTTAAAGTGTTTTACTAACTCAATAGTAAATTGATTTTGAAGTGCGTGTCCAAAGTCAAAGCCTTCCTGAAAACAGAGTGACGGGTTTTTGGTTTGTAGTTCTTGGCTGGGGGTGTTGTAAATCCCACCGTGGGTTGGGAGGGGTGGTTCACCTACCGGGGAACGGCAGCACCTGCCTCGGTTTGACCGGGCCTGGCTGTGGGGATGACCTTGGTGGTGTTGCAGAGAGGGGTCAGGCGGAGGAGGGTTTATGTGGGGACTCTGGAGACGCTTCATGGTGGAGAGTTTCTGCCAGGCGACTTGCATCTCTCAGATATTTTGGGATCCTTTGCTCTTGGCCTCCTGGGTTCTGGTTGCTAAAATGAGTGTTTTCAATATGGTACATTAAAGACATGGACAAACATGCAGATCAAATTTGATCACGCCTTCAAAATCTGGGCTAGCTCTCTTTGCCCCGGCTCATTCACCTCCCAACTCCAGGGTTTCCTCCAGGGTATTATAAGCCTGGCAGGCCACCAGGCTTTCTTTGCCTCCCACCCAGGCTAAGTGTTGCTTGTTCATATTAAATATGTATTTTATACACCAGTAACAGCAAAGACAGATTAAGCTAGGTTCATAGCTTGCATGCTGTTATTTCCAAATTATGATGCCTGCTCAGGCACCTTTACATTTTTGTATCTTTTAACATTTTTCAACATAAAAATCCCTGGTGAGCTGCACTAGCGGCCCCCAGAATGGTTTTTTTTGGAAAAATCCTGAAACTCCTTTTTGTTTGAAATGATTTGTTCTCCAAAAGTATCGTTTTCAGTTCAGTCACCTGGCAGTTAAATTGGGTCTGGGTCAGAAAGGCACAATGCATTCTGGTTGTTGGGTTTGTACCTGAAGACCTTGTCACACTAACCATGTGACAACATTGGTTAGTGTTCTACTGTCTGTATCCTGTATCCTCTGAAACCCACTGGGAACTCTTTACCAGTCTTAATATAATCCCAACAACAACAACGCTCTTCTTGTGCCTGCAGATAGCGTCTCTCGGTGTAACCTCCTTCACGCTGTGCGCCCTGGGGATCGACCGTTTCCACTCTGCCACCTCCTCGCCCCAGCAGAAGGCCCGGCGGGTGGAGCGCTGCCGCTCCGTTCTGCTGAAGATGCTGCTGGTTTGGCTCTCGGCTCTGCTGCTGTCCAGCCCAGAAATCTTCCTGTGGCAGCTGAGCCAGGCAGTGTCTCCGTCTACCGGAAGGATGGTGGACACCTGCACCATCACCCCGTCCTCCCCACTGTCCCTGTACCTGCCCGACTCCCTCCACTCCCTGCTCCTCAGGTACCACCAGGTGAGCTTCTGGCAGACCAGTGAACTGGTTCTTGGATCAGAACATCATGGTTCTGTCCGTAGGCGGTGCTGAGTGTCCAATCGCATCTCTCCTTCAGGGTCGCATGTGGTGGTGTTTCGGCTGCTACTTCTGCCTCCCCGTCCTCTTCACCGTCCTCTGCCAGATGGCCACTCGCAACGTCAACAGCGACTCCAGCTCTGCCCAGAAGCAGCGTAACCATGACGACCGCGCCAACAGCCAGAAGCGCCAGCAGCACCAGGCGGTGGAGCGGCAGCTGAACTGCACCCTGCTGGCGCTAGCCGTGGTTTATGGGATCTGCGCTCTGCCAGAACATGTCTGCAACATCACCCTGGCCTACACGCATATCACCGTCTCTGAGGGCACGGCAGCCATTCTGGTGCTGTTACATCACTTCCTGTTGTTCCTAAAATGCGCAGTGACGCCGGTGCTGCTGCTGTGTCTGTGTAAGGTGGGTCAAAGTTAAAGAACCACAGACTGGGGGAGTCTAAGACTCGAATCAACATAAAAACATCACGTCTAAGAAGACACGAATCCAAAGACTTGCTTAAATCTTGGCCTTTCCAGATGTCCAGGTGTTTGTCTCTCCATCACTGCAGCTGATCATTTGAGAAAACTAAACAAGTTTAGGACAAAAGATAAAAAAATATCTCCACTCAATTAATCTCTGAGAGCAGAAAGACCTGACAGGATGTCACATTTCAGGAGAGCTCCTCATTTATGCCCAGTTTTAAGCTAGCAACGCTTTGGGAATCACCTTGGTGGAAACCCTTTTCTATGTCTTTTAAACTTTATTCTTCATGGATTCCACTAATAAAATGACCCAAAGGTTCAATTTAACTTTGACTCATTGCTTAGTGATTCCATGCATTTGCTGGCATCAAATTAGATACTATTCCAGATTGAGATTTCACAAAGAATCAAAACAAACAGAAATATTACAGAGTTCATATTTTTAACTATCTTTAAGCATCTTTTATTAGCATTTCACATGAATAGCATCACTAACAGCAGTCTGTTTGTCAGGAAGTGGTGCGGGTGAGGTGGTGAGGCAGACGCTGTAGACCCAGATGAGATGAATAAGGGATGTTTAATGATAAATAAGTCCGGGAACAAGCAGCAGGCACAAGGAAACACAGAACGACGAAGAAGCTAACATTGACGAGGACCCGACGAGGAACAAGGAACACAGGTGGAGTTAAATACACAGGAGGGTAATCACAGAGACGAGACACACCTGGGAACAATCAAGGGGAGGACAGGACAACGAAGAGACTTAAGGACACAAAAAACTCTAAATGAACACAGATCCTGACAGTACCCCCCCCCTCAAGGGCGGCTACCAGACGCCCCAAAAAAAAAAAAAAAAAAACACAACAAGGGTGGGCGGAGGGGCGCCGGATGGGGGGCCAGAGTCCAGAAAAAACAAAAACACAACAAGGGTGGGCGGAGGGGCGCCGGACGGGGGGCCAGAGTCCAGAAAAACAAAAAACAACCCACCATCGTGGGCGGAAACACAAGAAGGGCCAAGAGTCCAAAAACAAACAAAAAACTACCCACAGGGTGGGCGGAGGCAAAGGAGGCAGGAACCACGGAGGTGGTCCGGCGGTCGTCCGCGGCGGCGGGAACCACGGAGGCGGTCCGGCGGCCGTCCGCGGCGCTGGAGGCGGGAACCACGGAGGGCGGTCCGGCGGGTCCGGCCGTCCGCGGCGCTGGAGGCGGGAACCACGGAGGCGGTCCGGCGGCCGTCCGCGGCGCTGGAGGTGGCGATGAGTCCCGGGGGCCGCCCACAGACGGCGACGACGAGCCCCCCGAGGCAGGGTCTCTGGTGGAGCACAGGGGGTCTCGGGTGGAACGCAGGGAGTCTCGGTCTCGGGTGGAACGCAGGGAGTCTCGGTCTCGGGTGGAACGCAGGGAGTCTCGGTCTCGGGTGGAACGCAGGGAGTCTCGGTCTCGGGTGGAACGCAGGGAGTCTCGGTCTCGGGTGGAACGCAGGAGGTCAGGGTCTCAGGAGGAACGCAGGAGGTCAGGGTCTCAGGAGGAACGCAGAAGGTCAGGGTCTCGGAAGGAACACAGGGAGTCTCGGTAGGAACACAGGGAGTCCCAGTCTCAGGTGCGCCGGCTGGAACGCCGGCTGATTCGGCCTCGGGTGCGCCGGCTGGAACGCCGGCTGATTCGGCCTCGGGTGCGCCGGCTGGAACGCCGGCTGATTCGGCCTCGGGTGCGCCGGCTGGAACGCCGGCTGATTCGGCCTGCGGTGCGCCGGCTGGAACGCCGGCTGATTCGGCCTGCGGTGCGCCGGCTGGAACGCCGGCTGATTCGGCCTGCGGTGCGCCGGCTGGAACGCCGGCTGAAACGGCCTCGGGTGCGCCGGCTGGAACGCCGGCTGAAACGGCCCCGGGTGCGCCGGCCGCACCGGTTGGGGGTGCTGGTCCCGGAGCTGGAGCTGGATCCGGGCTGGCGGAGAAACTGTGCGGCTTGGGAGGCAGAGGTTCGCCAGCCATGACGGCTAGAGCCGCCATACGCTCCCACTCTGCCTCCCTCTGCAACTCCACCAACCCCGGGTGCGGAAAGCGAGGAACCCAGTAGTCCAGCAGGTGTCCCAAGCGGATGGCGAAACCGAGGCGTCGGATGGCAGCGTATGGCTTGGCCATTGCTTCCTCGTACTCCCTGATGGTTTCCGTCAGCTCCTTAAACTCATCTGGGTCCATGATGAAAAATAAAACCAGCGTGCCTCACCGTACTGTCAGGTCGGGTCCTTCTGTCAGGAAGTGGTGCGGGTGAGGTGGTGAGGCAGACGCTGTAGACCCAGATGAGATGAATAAGGGATGTTTAATGATAAATAAGTCCGGGAACAAGCAGCAGGCACAAGGAAACACAGAACGACGAAGAAGCTAACATTGACGAGGACCCGACGAGGAACAAGGAACACAGGTGGAGTTAAATACACAGGAGGGTAATCACAGAGACGAGACACACCTGGGAACAATCAAGGGGAGGACAGGACAACGAAGAGACTTAAGGACACAAAAAACTCTAAATGAACACAGATCCTGACACTGTTAGCTGATCCCTTCTTTAGATGTAAGGTTTCCAAATGACTACCAGCATCTCCGAATCCAGAAACGACTTTTCTGAAGTTTCACTTCCTGTTGTAACAGTGTAAATAACAGCCAAGATGTCTCCTTGGAAAACTTTCTTCCACTTTCTGTTTCCTCTGATTTCATGTTTGGACACTGCAATGATTGTTAAATTAGCCAGCTCAGCTAATATCTTGTTAGCAGCGGGTTCCACACCAGAGTGAGCCGTTAGTGCTACCAGTTGGTTCTGACTTGTGGTGCATTGGACCAAACTTTCAGTCAATCACAGATCGGGCCGGTTGAGCATTAAATTGTCCAATCCCAGCTGACTTGTTGGTGCTTTCCTGGTTCTAACAGATTTAATTTGTGTTTCAGGCTCTTGGTCAGGCCTTCATGGACTGCTGCTGCTGCTGCTGTCAGGAGTGCCAGCCAACCACGGCCCAGGATTCACCAGGCTCCGCCCAGGTCAAACTGAAGGCAGCCAATGAGACTTCCATCTTCTTTGACAAGGCTAAAGACACGACGGCCATCTTGTCCATCTCCAGCTAGAGCCACACGTTCCTCTTCAGTTGTCGCTCCATGCATCGTCTCCTGCTGGATGTCCAGTCATCTCGTAGAAATAACTCCAGGTTTCCTTCCTTTCGTTTTTGTTAACTCTACACTTCTTTTGCTCTCTTCATGATCTATCCATCTTTTTCCATCACCTTTCTTCTTCCTGTGCACACCTTTTCAGCCAGACCACTGTTTTGTTCGGGACACTGCAGCTTCCTGTCTGTACAGGAACTAATGTTTAATCAGTTAGAAAAGCTGCTGTTGAGACCTGTGTTGACAGCAGGAACCTGTTCCCAGGACTCTGAAGAGACTCTGGCAGAAGGAAAACCCGACCGCCTCTGTAGATCCAAGCTGTGAAGTTATTTTTTGTTCTTACTGAAAGTAATTTAAGCTAAATCAAAGCTGTAGTTTCTATGAATGTTTAGCTGAGAGAAACCTGAAGGTCTGCTGCTACGACCAGCTGGCTTCACATCCCTGGTAAAAGTCTGGATTACTGAAACTAAAAACCGAAACATGATAAATCAATTCATGAAGCGCCAAGTGTAAAATTACAAAGTCAAAAATTAACAGCAGGAATTTGAGTAATTTAGCTTGTTTATAGTTTCACTATGTTGTTAAAGCTAAATATTGAATTTACGAGCTAAATATTTAGCTCACTAAATAAGGTCTGTAAAATATTTAGCTTGGAACTAAATATTTAGCATTAAATGTTTTATTTCCAAACAAACATTTAGCTCAGCAAATAATGTTTGTAACATATTTAATTGAAATATTTAGCTTCCAGGCTAGTTTTAGTTAACTTGGAAGCTAAATATTTAGCTAGCAACTTTTAATAATTAATTTAGTTTTCAAACTAGATATTCAGATCTAAACTAAATACTTAACTCAGAGGTAAGTATTTAACTAATACTAAATAATTTACATAGACCGAGTTGGCCCAGTTTTTCCATTTCCTGGTGTTCAGAACCAGACTGGACCCAGCTGGTTGTGGTGTTCAGAACCAGACTGGACCCAGCTGGTTGTGGTGTTCAGAACCAGACTGGACCCAGCTGGTTGTGGTGTTCAGAACCAGTTGGTTCTGGTGCGCAGCAGCAGCCCAGCAGGCGGTTCCCTGAGCCTGTTGAATGTGTGTACTGGTGTTTTACTGCAGGTGTTTCTGTAAAGGTTGTGCTGACAATGAAGCTACTAATCTGAGCTAAAGAGACGAGATGTTGATGAAGAACATGGAGGAAGACGAGGAAGACTCAGTGCCGTGATGATGGTCCGTTCAGGAGGCTAAAGTGTGTAGATTAAAGTGTATTAATGTTCCTTAACCAGAATGTCTAGAACATGAAGGAACAGCAGATTTATGTTTTTCAGGATAGAAGTACAACTAATCCCGTGTTTGTTTGACAGAAAACAGGATGCAGATTTTATGTGACATGGATGATTGTGCCTTTGTAATATTCTGTGTTTTAATGTTAAATTTCTGAAATTACAACATGTTTGTCAGGACTGTGTGTTTGTGTCTCTATCATAAGATCTGTATGAAGAGCTTAACAGCAAAGATTTGCTTTAAAAAACATCGAAATAAAAACCTTTCTACTGGTTTTATGTATGAGGAGAAGGTGAACGATATGGAGCTTAAAAAATGCAAAACACGGCCTCAGACCAAACTGGATCATTTAATACAGCAACAGATCTACAACTAATATGGTCTAATCAAAGTCCAGATTGCAACCTGATTAAAGTTCAATTTTTAGAGCTTCAGACGATGGAGGAGAAATAACCTAAATGAAGTTAGGTAGTGAACACACTTCTGCTAATCCGCTAATGAGCTAACAGCAAAGCTAATTTTTATTTAGCATCATTGATATCTTTGAAAACATTTAAGACTCTTAGTTTCCCCTAAATTAATTTCTAAAATGCTTATTAGTTTGGCTGTTTTGTTAACTTTCAGTTGAATAAAGTTCAGCATTTAAAAGTAGCCTTTTAAACTCATGCTGCTATTTGAAGTGGATGAAATCTGTTACAGTAAACAGTTTAAAATCTACCAATGTCCTTCATGCTTTCTGACCAAAATCTATTCGGCTAAATCAGTAGAGTTAGCAAAACTGAAGTGCAACCATGTAGGTAACTCTGCTTACTGTGCTATAGTGTACTATGTTATGATGTCATTGACATGTTGGGCATCAATATGGTTGAATTTAGCTTCTGCTAAATACCATGTTGGTACGGTGTTATAGCGTTAGCAGAACCAAGGTTTATGATTGCTGCGTTACGGTTAGCATAGCTAACTTTTTAATTAGCAACGCCGAACCATGATGGAAATCAACATGGTTGAATTTATTGCTTTAGCATTAGCTATGCTATATGCCTATGGTGTTGGTATAGCACTGTAGCGTTAGCAGAACTAATGTCTCTAATTAATGCTATAGAGTTAGCTCAGCTAACCGTTTAGTAGATTCGCCCACTACTGGCAGGAAGAGTGGACCAGAGACTCTGGTCATCTCATCACATGAACCAGTTAAAATGTTATCACTTCTTAACGTAAAACATGGTGTCTGTATGGTAAACATGTTCTGCTTTTCATGGTTCTGATGGGTTCTTCAGACCCGCGGGTCGGTTAGGAGCTGCTGCTCCTAACCGACTGCTGCTACTACTGTCGGTCTCCAGGGGATACCGGTCCAAATTCACTCAAACCAACTCTCAGTTGTGTTAATTTAGAAAGTTCAGCTATTTTCTAATCAGCGCCAGTCTCTTCCCTCGTTGCCCTGGCAACCCATGAAGAGGATTTAAAAGGGGGACAATGTTTCTGTCCTCCGGAGGGTCAGACAGGCTGAAGGAAGGAGTGAAAGCTACAAACTGTTTAAAAGCTCTAGACGTCCATCAGACAACGTCCTGAGGGGAAGAGGAGCTCACAGAGCTTCCTAAAATGGCGGATGAGTTTAAATTTCAAGTTCAAACTGAAGCCACTGAAAACAACACACCTGTTCCTGTTTACATCAGGGCTGCCCAGGTAAATCAGCATCAGCATCCAGTCCATCTGCGCTGCAGCGAACCGCTAACGAGACGTTCATTCAGTTCAGGTGATAGAGAAGAGCTCTATAAACTGCAGGATACAGATATTAAAGGGCCAGTGTCATGTAAAATGTACTTTTATAATCGTTCCATCATGTTATAATGTTTTCTCATCTAAATCATACCTGGAGTGTTGCTTGATTCATTTATGCACGTTTGAGAAACCCTTTCATTTCCATGGTAACCAGTCACCCGTTAAAACACCTGGGTGGACCTAGCCCCGCCTTCAAGGCATAGCTCCCTTCAGCTCCTTCAGACTATCCAGGAGCAATTAGCAAACATCTGCTGAGCTCATTAAAGGAGCTACTTCAAAAAGAGCAGGAGTTTTTAAAGAGACAGAGACCCAATTTCAAGGAGTTAATTCAGAAAGTCAAATTTCCTTCAAGTCATACTTAATATATTTACCATTTTTATAACTGAAGTAATGTAGTTAGTTGACTGGGCTGTAAAATGGATTATGTGCCTGGAAAACATGATCCTGCCTCATTAAAAATGTTTTTCCTCGTTTCCTAGTCGATCCAAACACATCCAGAATTAAAGACAGATCCAGGGAGGGTTTTTATTTCCAACACTTCTCCCAGAAATATGACCTGAGGCACAGCCAGGGCTGTTTGTGAAGATCTTTAATTTTGTGACTGGTGTTGATAAGCCTCATGTGAGCCTGACTCTGCCGCGCCTCAGTCTGATGAGCGATTAGATCAGGACTTTCAGGTCCTTTGAGGTGGTTGGAGGTTTTCCTGGACGTGTTGCGTCGTCATCTGGAGCTTTAATGGAGCTGACTCCACCTGTTGATCATTAAAAGCTGATTTTAGCTCCTGGCGATCTGCTGCTGAATGGGGGCAGATGAGGAGGAGGAGGAGGAGGAAGGTGATTGATGCAGAGCTGGAGGAACAGAGTGTTTCAGGCCTCGCTGCTGTTGTTCTCATTAGTAGTGATGAGAGCTCGCCCCTCTGAAGCGAAGCCCCGAACAGACCGCCTCTGTTCGCTAATGAACGCACACACTGAGGCGACTAGACCTCCATTGGTCATACAACAGCGTCTCTGGGGCCGACTGGATGGGAACCAACTTCAGGCCTGCGCTTGTGTAACACAGAGGTCACAGGTTCGAATCCCACGTCGTTGAGGGAGGGGCTGCTTGTTCCAGACTTTACATCCAGATCACGCCGAGGTTAAAAACACGTTTCATGAGTTTTATGAGTAACTGGGTTTGATTTGAACTTTAAAAAAGAGAAAAGTTCTTTACAGTTCAGCTGGAGAAGAAATGAGAAAACATTTTTCACGGTTGCCTTGCAGCAAGAAGGTCTTGGGTTCGAATCCCAGCCTGTGGTCTGCAGTCTGCATGCTTGGTTTCTCTCCTGGTCTCCCGCTTCCTCCCACAGCCCAAATGCATGACTGTCAGGCTAACTGGTCTCTCCAGGTTTGGTTTCATGCATGTTTCTGTCCTGTCTCTGATGAGTTGGTCGGGGTCTACCTGTCACTCTGGAGGTCGGCAACGGCCCCCATCAGGGACATGCGGGTATAGATTATGGACGGACGGAGGGTCAGAGTAAGACGCTGTTAGAGATTTTTTGGTATTATCATTTTATTCTTACTCTAGTTCACCTTAAGTCTATAGATCTTTGTGATTTTCTGTTTAAAGTGTTCTTTTTTTTTTTTTAAATGACCTGGAGGTCACTACTGTCTGTTCAACTTTACGAGAAATAGATAACACTGAGTTTCTCAGACTTTAAACCCTTTTGCAAGAACACCCCCTAATTTAGTAACTACCTGTGAGCAGTCGTATTTTGTTTTCTTGACAGTATTGACCGAGATTTGAACCGGGCTCAGACCTTTGATCAGATATCACATCTGGACCTGGGTTGTTAGATGTTTGGGTTAGAAGCTTTACGACCTCTGTTGTTTTTCCTGACTGCCCCCTTGCCTGTTCTTCTTTGACAATAAAAACAGGAGTTTTTGTGAGAACAGGTCAGAACGCTCTGTAGAACTGATCGAAGGAGAGGTTTTGATAGAGCGTTCTCCTTTTGCAAAAGCTCTACATAAAATTCATATACGTTGTCTGTGGTTCTTTCTTTTATTTAGGTTCGAAAGGAAAATACCTATCAGACACTGTCCTGCACTTCAGACAAAGTGGACCCCCGACTATTCCTGCTTCAGGACTCATGTTCATATCATATAGGAATATTCGAAGCTGAAATCCCTCGACACAATGCAGCTTGACACGATATTGGCCGATGTTCTCAAAGCGACCGATCCAGGAGCTTCCTTTATTTCCTTTGGTACCGTTTGCCTGAACCACTTTGGGTTGTGTCCAACTTTTCACTCTCTGATCAGGTTTAGACTCGACACCAGACCCGTTAACGTCTCCATTTGTTAATCTGCCTTGTAAAGCAGAGTGGTGCTATTTATGAATAATAGTTTTGAATCAAAAATTGATTTTTAAGTGAATCATAAGATGGTAAAAGATTCCCAGTCCTGTCAGAAAGGTACTGGTAAGTTAGTATCCTTAAAATAAGATAAAACTAAAATATGTGCACCAGAAACAAAAATATTTAAGATTTTGTGTTTTTGCAGTGAATGAATATGATTTGAATGAATCAGTATATGGTACGGTCCAAACGACCCAAAGGTTCAACAGAACCAGTCCCTTTAAGAGCCTGAAAGAACAAAACATTCCTGTGAAAATGTTCTGGTTCTGGACTGAAAGAGAGAGAAAAAGCAAACAACATCCAAGCAAAAGCTCAGATGTGGATCAGAACCTTTGGACCGCTCTGGATGGAGACGATAAACTTCATGAGAAAACGGGAAAAAGTTTCCTGAGACTCGAACTCACCGTGTGAAACCATCTGATATGAAGAAGCTCTTGTCTGGAAAACTGTGTGTTTCCCTCTTATGAGTGAATGAGCTGCCATACGTGTGTGTGTGTGTGTGTGGGTGTGTGTGTGGGTGTGTGTGTGTGTGTGAGAACAACAAACTAATCTGACCTGAATGTGTTAGGTGCGCGCCAACGTGAACGCTCCCTGAAAACCGGAGCACAATGTCGCTTTTGTTCAGTAAGAAAACTGATGAGGAAAGGAGTGAAGAGGGGGGGATGCTGTCGCCATGGCAACGCCCTGGGGCGGGGGGGCGCGGACCACCTCGCACTGCAGACAGGAAACACTGAGGCCTGCGCCTTTGTTGGTCACACACTTCACACTGGGAAAGAGAGGCCGAGTCCTCCCAGAGGACGGACGGTTTATCAGTGCGCTCACGTCCCAGCGAGCGTCTCTCTGCTTTCACCGTCTTCTCGTTTTGTCCGTCTGCCTTTGAGTCGATGAGAAAGCTGCACACTCGTCTTTCTTTCCTCTAAACTGTCTCTGATCCTCCAAAATGAGACTCTAAACGGGACAACAGGAAGTCTGATTCAGACGGTTCACACAAAACTCCAAAAAAATCCACAAAAATTCACGAAAATCCATGAAAATAAACGGCATTTAACTCAGACGTAGCTCCAATTCTACACAATAAACATGATTTTCATGTGTTTTACCAGTTTGTTGGACTTTTAGGAGTAAAAACCTGCTGAATGTCTGGTTTCCTGCAAGCCAGACCCGACTGGCGCCCCCTGCAGCAGCTCACCTGTAATTACTGTCACAGGTGAGCTACTAACTCTGCTGCTGCTCAGGTCACACACACACACACACACACACACACCCCACCAGGATCTCTCACACAGTGAGCATGTGCTGCCCCCTGCTGCCTCTCCAGTAGAACTGCAGCTCAGATGCTGAAAGCAGCTAAATGTCAACAGGAAGTGAGTCTGAGTGGAAATAATAAATAAAAACATTATTAGGATATTAAATTGTTTCTCTGTAGAAAGATGGACTTTAACAGAAATTATTCATAACTTGAAGACCAGCAGCAGTTAAGCTCATTTCTTTCCTCATGGCGTTTTGTCGCAACGTTTCTGTTTGCTTCTACAAACTGCAGCTGCTTCCGCCCAAAAGCAGAAGCAACAGTTGACGACGTCCGTCAACATGTTGCAGCGTTTAAGTTGCAGACCTGCAGAGGAGCTGGACATGCCGCCTGACAAACACTCACCTGAGGAAAGCCTCACAACTCAACGATCGCAAAGGAAGAAAAACTGTTCAGAAACTAGAAAATCTTTTTCCTCCACATACTTATCCTGAAAATCCTGAAGATTTCCAGGTTGGAAGCCTGGAGGTTTATCACAGAACAAACCTGAATGATTCGCAAATCTTTTCTGGATTTCAACCTTAAACATCATCAAGAAGCAACTTAAAATGAGTTCATCTCCCCTCGTCTTCACTCTTCCATAAATTACCTAAAAATATTTAAAGTTACACTGAATGTTGATGCTGCTGCTTTATTAAAGGGTCACTTTTAATTCCAGCTTTTCTCTATTTTCTCGTCCAGCTAAAGACTTTATTATGTAAAATTTCTAAATGTTCTAATCGTCATCATTCTGAACTCGACTAAATTTGTGCCACCAGTCACAACGTTGGAGTATGTAAAGTTGTTTTAGTAACAAAACTCATGATAATAACCAGTAAATTATTTCATTTAATGAATTTCTGCAAATTGAGAAGAGATAAAATATTTAAAGTGTTTTTCACTAATCTGGAGAAGATTTTCTTAAATATTTCTTATGCTGTTTAAATTTCAGGGAGAGAAAATGTTTCTGCTGGTTTTGATTTGGAGAAGAAGGAAGAAGTAAAAGTGTTTCAACAGAAATAAATAGCAAAAAAGATATTTAGTCTCATAGTTTGAGTTTAAATTAAAAATTTAATACGTGATTATAATGCTTCATTTAGTTCAACATGATGCAGATGTTTCATGAGATCACATGACACCGCTGGTCCAATCAGAAACACTGAACTCCGGTTAGACGATTCATAAAACAATAAAAAAAACAACAATAATATAAAACAAACATGAATAAAAATCTAATTCCAGACAGAAACAAAAACGTTTGTCCTTAGAGTACCACACATCAGGGTTAGGGCACCAGTAGATTATTAACATTATTCTTCTTATTAATATCTTACAAAACCAAAAACAACAGTGCAATAATAAAAAGGTTTGAACGCCTCGCTCAGCGGGAGGAAGAGACGGCGGAGAAGCAGAACCAAAACGGACTGGAGGAGACGGGAAGACAGAGGAGGACAGGAAGGACAGGAGGACAGAGGAGGTGGAGAATGGAGGGATGAAGATGGAGGAAGGTAAGGGAGGAGAGGATGGTTTAGGTTCAGGTTGTTAAAAGGTTTTTTAGATTCTGATCCAACATGGCTGCCAACGTGAAGTGAGGGAGGTTAAAACCGGGCCGACGGTTCTGGTTCTGCTGAAACGGATGTGAATCTGTCTGATCGATCATCTGTAACTCTGACGGTTTCACCGATCGCTGTGTCTCCGGTCTCTCTGTACCGTGAGACGTTGTGTTGGCTTCATTTGCTGCCGTGTCACTCAGAGACGATGTGAGTCTGGCGAGTTCATCAGCCCAGCCGGGCGCCGACGCTCGCTTCCAGCCCGATTCTAGTCTCACCTCAGGTTGACGACCTGCTGACCCGGATCGGCGCTGAGTGACACTGACTTAAAGAGTCTCTCTGATTGGTTGATGCTCTGCGTTCAGCTGCAAAACTTCAGATTTTCCAATCCGAAGCGTCGGCCATGTTGGATGTGCGAGTTGCGCCGCGTCCACATGAACACGTTGGTCTGAACGCAGCATCGTTTTGTAAACTAGCTAAAACTAAAACTCTTAACTTTCCTCTGTAATGTGCAGGAGGAAGCTGTGGTGCTGGTGTTCTGACCCGTTTCCACGGATATGCAACAGTTTTAACCGTGACCTCTCCGCCGCCGAAGCGAAGCGTCTCGGTGGAAGTTTGACCCGGATCCATCCTGGATGGAGGCGGATCAAAGCGTTTACAGGAGGTCCGTTTGGCTTCAGCAGCTCGTTTAAAGACAAACATCGGTTTCATTTGGTTCTGATTAAACTGAAATACGGGGAGAAAAAGTTGGTTCTGGATTTAAAGTGTTTTTAAAAGATTTTCCTGGAACAGAACCAGCAGCCTCAACATGAACTGTTGGAGGTCAGGGGTCACCTGGAGCTGAGGGTGAGGCGGAGGTCATGAGGAGACAGGAGGGAGGGAGGAGGGAAGGGGCGGGGTCAGGGCTGGTGGGCGTGGCCCGTTCGGGTCGGGTCGTCCCTCAGGAACTCCTCTTGGTCCTGGAGTGTTGGATCAGCCACTGCAGAGTGATGTCTGCAGACACAGAGCTGGAGGTCAGGGCGGCGCTGGAAACACTTCCTGAATTCAATCTGACCGACAGTAATGAAACGGTTCACTCAACAATACCTAAACATCACTCAGCTGGGATTATTACTACCAAGAGGTCAGGAAGGTCATGACCAGAGCAGAGCCAAAGCTCAGCTTCATTTGGTAAAACTTCATAAGCATGTTTATTAAAATATTATTCTATAATAAATGTTTTCACCACAAAGACCAACAAAACCTGCAGGAAGCAGATTTAGAGTGAATTCACACCAAAAAGTTCTTAGGTCCAGTTGTTTGGTCCCAACCAGAACCAGACTTTATTTTCTTTGTTCGGTTTGCTTTCACATTGAGCTTTTTGAAAGCGGATTAAAATATGTAAACAAAGTCACATGGGTGAAGATCAGTGCTCCTATTGGACAGAAATGACGGGGGCGGGACCAAACACACCTGGAAGTCCTGCAGCTGCATTTCCTGATGCTTCACACTTCTGCTAATGCGCTAACAGAAGAGCTAATTTTTCACTTAGCACTTTAGCTAACTTTGAAAACATTTAGCACACTTAGCTTCCTGCCTCTTCCCAGAGCCGCCAGAATAAAATGAAACATATTTAGGCCCGAGCAGCAAAGCGCTGCGAAGGCCTATTGTATCTGTACTGTTTATTAGGCCCGAGCAGCAAAGCGCTGCGAAGGCCTATTGTTTCTGTACTGTTTCTTATTAGGCCCGAGCAGCAAAGCGCTGCGAAGGCCTATTGTATCTGTACTGTTTATTAGGCCCGAGCAGCAAAGCGCTGCGAAGGCCTATTGTATCTGTGCTGTTTATTATTAGGCCCGAGCAGCAAAGCGCTGCGAAGGCCTATTGTATCTGTACTGTTTCTTATTATTATTAGGCCCGAGCAGCAAAGCGCTGCGAAGGCCTATTGTATCTGTACTGTTTTATTATTATTCTGCCCCCCTCTTCGTGTGCCTTTTTGGGGGCTTTATCATATTCAAAAACTCACCAAACTTGGCGGTCGCGACTAGAAAAATTAAAAATTTTGAATTTTAAGGTTGTCGCAAAAATCGCATAAAAAATTGCTCAACGGCGGCAACTAGCAATTTTCTGTTGACACAATGGTATGAACGTACTTCATCGTAGAGACATGAAATTTGGTACACTTGTAGAGCTCACCAAAAGACTCAGAACTTACATTTAATGTTATAAGCCAACTATCACAGGAAGTCGGCCATTTTGTATTGAAAGTCCATTTTTTACCTCGATTTTGACGTTTACTGCCTTCGTATTTGATCGAACTCCTCCTAGGGATTTCGATTGATCGGCTTCAAACTTGGTCAGTCTGATCATAAGGCATGTTTGATTTAAAGTTATCAAATTGGTGAGTTTTGGAGCATGTTGAAGGGGGGTTAGCAGGGGTCAAAGTTCACCTACTCGCCATGAAACACGAAACTCTTATATTTCCTATATAAAAACACATAGAGGGATCAAACTTTCATTGATTGATCGTCATCGGGTGCCCTACAATAACCTATGGTCAAATGATGACATCACTTAGGCCACGCCCCCTGAGAACAGGAAGTGTCATGTTTTACTGTGAACGGTCGCTATCTTAGCCCTTTGACCTAATCAACATGAAACTGTGTCCAGAGACAGAAGACATGTTGGTGTGTTGAGTAATCCAACCCCGACCGGCTGCGATGAAGCAGGTGGGCGTGGCGGCGTTGCGAACGCCGTCGAATTTCGTTTGGCTCTGAATTCCACAATTTCGGGCCCAGCTGCTCCAAACTCACTAGGATGGATCCTTATCCACCCACCGACAGGAATTCATAACAAAATTTGGTGGGCGTGGCCTAATTTCTCTATAGCGACCCCTAGAGTATTTTAAATGAACAGCCCCAGGCCATGCTTTATCCTAGAATTACGAAACTTGGTACATATGTGTATCTTGTCAGGACGTACAAAAAAGTCTATTAGAGCCATGGTCGAAACCCAACAGGAAGTCGGCCATTTTGTATTGAAGGTCCATTTTGGACCTCGAGTTTGACGTTTACAGCCTTTGCATTTGATCGAACTCCTCCTAGGGATTTCGATTGATCGGCTTCAAACTCGGTCAGTCTGATCATAAGGCATGTCTGATTTAAAGTTATCAAATTGGTGACTGTATGAGCTTGCTGAAGGGGGGTTAGCAGGGGTCAAAGTTCACCTACTCGCCATGAAACACGAAACTCTTATATTTCCTATACAAAAACACAGAGAGGGACCAAACTTTCATTGATTGATCGTCATCGGGTGTCCTAAAATACCCTGTGGTGAAATTATTTTTTTAAGTAGGCCACGCCCCCTGAGAACAGGAAGTGTCATGTTTTACTGTGAACGGTCGCTATCTTAGCCCTTTGATCTAATCAACATGAAACAGTGTCCAGAGACAGAAAACATATTGGTGTGTTGTGGATTCCAACCCCGACTGGCTTCGATGTAGCAGGTGGGCGTGGCGGCGTTGCGAACGCCGTCGAATTTCGTTTGGCTCTGAATTCCACAGTTTCGGGGTGAGCTGCTCCAAACTCACTAGGATGGATCCTTATCCAGCCCCCGACAGGAATTCATAACAAAATTTGGTGGGCGTGGCCTAATTTCTCTATAGTGACCCCTAGAGTATTTTAAATGAACAGCCCCAAGCCATGTTTAAACCTAGAATTACGAAACTTGGTACACATGTGTATCTTGTCGGGACGTACAAAAAAGTCTCTTAGAGCCATGCTCTAAACCCAACAGGAAGTCGGCCATTTTAGATTGAATTTCATTTGACCTCGATTTTGACTTTTACAGCCTTCGTATTTGATCGAACTCCTCCTAGGGATTTCGATTGATCGGCTTCAAACTCGGTCAGTCTGATCATAAGGCATGTCTGATTTAAAGTTATCAAATTGGTGAGTTTTGGAGCATGTTGAAGGGGGGTTAGCAGGGCTCAAAGTTCCCCTGTGATCGACTGTGTAAT
Source organism: Xiphophorus hellerii (assembly GCF_003331165.1). Classification (NCBI taxonomy): domain Eukaryota; kingdom Metazoa; phylum Chordata; class Actinopteri; order Cyprinodontiformes; family Poeciliidae; genus Xiphophorus; species Xiphophorus hellerii. Next base: position 32,281,227 of record NC_045672.1, on the reverse strand, counting down.
ATGTAATTACAAAGGGGATCCTTTGTCATTCCGTAGGGCAATGCTGCCCTCTGGTGTCGAATTACTGAAATTACTGAAATAGTTTCATTATTTCAGTAATTCGACACCAGAGGGCAGCATTGCCCTACGGAATGACAGACACCAAACGTTCAGTTATGGATTATCATCTTGTGTCCAATAATATCCAATGGTCAAATGATGACATCACTTAGGCCACGCCCCCTGACAACAGGAAGTCTCATATTTTGCTGTGAACGGTCGATAGCTTCTGCACCAAACTTTGCACGAGTGACCCTGGTGGGATCCCTGACGACCCTATGTCATCATATTATGACGTCATCTAAGCCCCGCCCCCTCGGAACAGGAAGTGCCGTTTTTTTCCTTGGAAAGCTCCGTTTATGGCTCTCTTGACCTAATCAAGGTAATTCGGATGATAAACTCTGTCAATGCTCGCTTCTGGCTGAACCGTGTGGGCGTGGCCAAATGGCGAATATCAGTCCCTCGCCATATACATACGTTTGGCTCTAATTCACACATGGATCATCCGATTGGCGCCAAACTGGATATGTATGACCTTTGTTCACCTCTAAAGAGCCCGACGGGTTTGAGATGTAATTTGACTCCACTGCGCCCCCTAAGTTGATACATCGGCCGTATCTCCTCGACGCATCGACCGATCTGCACCAGATTTTTTGACAGTCGTCGGGGAGCGCCGCCGAACGCATTCACGCGTGTCGCCCGGTGGACGGGCGGGGAAAATGCGCGACAGCTTCCGCGGCGGCTGGCGGGCGGCGGTGCTGGAAACTGCGGCAGAGCTTCCGCGGTGGGGAGCGGGCTGCGGCTCTGGAAAACGCGCGAGAGCTTCTGCGGTGGCCGGAACCCCCGCGGTGGCCAATAGGCCGGAGCGGCGCTTGCTGCGAGGGCCGCCCGAGGCTGCTTGCAGCTTTAATTCTTCTTACGATTCTGCCCCCCTCTTCGTGTGCCTTTTTGGGGGCTTTATCATATTCAAAAACTCACCAAACTTGGCGGAAGCGACTAGGCGGTTTAAAAATTTTGAATTTTAAGGTCGCCGCAAAAATCGCAAAAAAAATTGCTCAACGGCGGCAACTAGCAATTTTCAAAAGACCCATTGCTATTCACTTACTTCATCGTAGAGACTTGAAATTCGGTACAGTTGTAGAGCTCACTAAGACGCTCAGAATTTACAAGTAATGTCATAGTGCAAGTATCGCAGGAAGTCGGCCATGTTGGATTGAAGGTCCATTTCGGACCCTGATTTGGCCGTTTACAGCCTTCGTATTTGATCGAACTCCTCCTAGGGATTTCGATTGATCGGCTTCAAACTCGGTCAGTCTGATCATAAGGCATGTCTGATTTAAAGTTATCAAATTGGTGAGTTTTGGAGCATGTTGAAGGGGGGTTAGCAGGGGTCAAAGTTCACCTACACGCCATGAAACAAAAACCTCTTATATTTCCTATACAAAAACACATAGAGGGACCAAACTTTCAGTGATTGATCGACATCGGGTGTCCTAAAATACCCTGCAGTGAAATTTTTTTTTTATGTAGGCCACGCCCCCTGAGAGCAGGAAGTGTAATGTTTTACTGTGAACGGTCGCTATCTTAGCCCTTTGACCTAATCAACATGAAACTGTGTCCAGAGACAGAAGACATGTTGGTGTGTTGTGGATTCCAACCCCGACCTGCTGCGATGAAGCAGGTGGGCGTGGCGGCGTTGCGAACGCCATCGAATTTCGTTTGGCTCTGAATTCCACAGTTTCGGGGTGAGCTGCTCCAAACTCACTAGGATGGATCCTTATCCATCCCCGAACAGGAATCCATAGCGATATTTGGTGGGCGTGGCCTAATTTTTCTATAGCGACCCCTAGAGTATTTTAAATGAACAGCCCCAGGCCATGCTTTATCCTAGAATTACGAAACTTGGTACATATGTGTATCTTGTCAGGACGTACAAAAAAGTCTCTTGGAGCCATGCTCTAAACCCAACAGGAAGTCGGCCATTTTAGATTGAAGTTCATTTGACCTCGATTTTGACATTTAGAGCCTTCGTATTTGATCGAACTCCTCCTTGGGATTTCGATTGATCGGCTTCAAAGTCGGTCAGTCTGATCATAAGGCATGTCTGATTTAAAGTTATCAAATTGGTGACATTTGAACAGGTGGAAGGGGGGTTAGCAAGGCTCAAAGATCCCCTGTGATTGACTGTGTAATACAAAGGGCTTTGTCATGTGTAGGGCAATGCTGCCCTCTGGTGTCGAATTACTGAAATAATGAAACTATTTCAGTAATTTCAGTAAATCGACACCAGAGGGCAGCATTGCCCTACGGAATGACAGTTCAGTGTTGAATTAAAGAGGAAAAAATTAAATAATTTGTAATTCTAACACAAAAACTGACAGAGACACCAAAGTTTGAGTTATTGATCATCCTCGGGTGTAGAATAATATCCAATGGTCAAATGATGACATCACGTAGGCCACGCCCTCTGACAACAGGAAGTCTTGTATTTTACTGTGAACGGTCGATAGCTTCTGCACCAAACTTTGCACGAGTGACCCTGGTGGGATCCTTGACGACCCTATGTCATCATATTATGACGTCATCTAAGCCCCGCCCCCTCGGAACAGGAAGTGCCGTTTTTTTCCTTGGAAAGTTCCATTTATGGCTCTCTTGACCTAATCAAGATGATTCGGATGATGAGCTCTGTCAATGCTCGCTGCTGGCTCAACCGTGTGGGCGTGGCCAAATGGCGAATATCAGTCCCTCGCCATATGCATACGTTTGGCTCTAATTCACACATAGATCATCCGATTGGCGCCAAAGTGGATATGCATGACCTTTGTTCACCTCTAAAGAGCCCAACGGGTTTGAAATGTAATTTGACTCCACTGCGCCCCCTAAGTTCATACATCGGCTGTATCTCCTCGACGCATCGACCGATCTGCACCAGATTTTTTGACAGTCGTCGTGAAGCGCTGCCGAACGCATTAACGCGTATCGCCCGGCGGACGGGCGGGGGAAATGCGCGACAGCTTCTGCGGCGGCTGGCGGGCGGCGGTGCTGGAAACTGCGGCAGAGCTTCCGCGGTGGGGAGCGGGCTGCGGCTCTGGAAAACGCGCGAGAGCTTCTGCGGTGGCCGGAACCCCCGCGGTGGCCAATAGGCCGGAGCGGCGCTTGCTGCGAGGGCCGCCCGAGGCTGCTTGCAGCTTTAATTAGGCCCGAGCAGCAAAGCGCTGCGAAGGCCTATTGTATCTGTGCTGTTTATTATTATTATTCTTATTATTCTTCCACCCAAATGAATTGCCTTTTTGGGGGCTTTATCATATTCAAAAACTCACCAAACTTGGCGGTTGCGACTAGAAAAATTCAAAATTTTGAATTTTAAGGTTGTCGCAAAAATCGCAAAAAAAATTGCTCAACGGCGGCAACTAGCAATTTTCTGTTGACACAATGGTATGAACGTACTTCATCGTAGAGACATGAAATTTGGTACACTTGTAGAGCTCACCAAAAGACTCAGAACTTACATTTAATGTTATTAGCCAACTATCACAGGAAGTCGGCCATTTTGTATTGAACGTCCATTTTTTTCCTCGATTTTGACGTTTACAGCCTTCGTATTTGATCGAACTCCTCCTAGGGATTTCGATTGATCGACTTCAAACTCGGTCAGTCTGATCATAAGGCATGTTTGATTTAAAGTTATCAAATTGGTGAGTTTTGGAGTATGTTGAAGGGGGGTTAGCAGGGGTCAAAGTTCACCTACTCGCCATGAAACACGAAACTCTTATATTTCCTATAAAAAAACACATAGAGGGACCAAACTTTCAGTGATTGATCGGCATCGGATGTCCTAAAATACCCTGTGGTGAAATGATGACATCACTTAAGCCACGCCCCCTGAGAACAGGAAGTGTCATGTTTTACTGTGAGCGGTCGCTCTCTTAGCCCTTTGACCTAATCAACATGAAACTGTGTCCAGACACAGAAGACATGTTGGTGTGTTGAGGATTCCAACCCTGACCGGCTTTGAGATAGCAGCTGGGCGTGGCGGCGTGGCGAAGTGACCTGTAACGCCGATGCCATACGTTTGCTTCTAGATTCCACATGTTTCGACCGAGCTGCACCAAACTTGGCTTGAGTGATGCTGGTGTGATACCTGAAAATTCTATGTCATCAGATTATGACGTCATCTAAGCCCCGCCCCCTCAGAACAGGAAGTGCTATTTTTTTCCTTGGAAACTTTCATCTATGGCTCTCTTGACCTAATCAAGGTGATTCTGTGTTGGATGACAGATAGGAAGTTGGTCTCGCTTGCTTTAAAGTGCCAAGAGTTTTCAATGGCGGCAACGCCGTTCGTATACGTTTGCCTCTACATTCCACATATTTTGACCGAGCTGCATCAAACTTGGCCTGAGTGATCCTGGAGGCTTGCCCGTCGATCCTACGTCATCACATTATGACGTCATCTAAGCCCCGCCCCCTCGGAACCGGAAGTGCCGTTTTTTTCCTTGGAAAGCTCTGTTTATGGCTCTCTTGACCTAATCAAGATGATTCGGATGATAAACTCTGTCAATGCTCGCTGCTGGCTGAACCGTGTGGGCGTGGCCAAATGGCGAACATCAGTCCCTCGCCATATGCATACGTTTGGCTCTAAATCACACACGGATCATCCGATTGGCGCCAAACTGGATATGTATGATCTTTGTTCACCTCTAAAGAGCCCAACGAGTTTGAGATGTAATTTGGCTCCACTGCGCCCCCTAAGTTAATACATCGGCTGTGTCTCCTCGAGGCATCGACCGATCTGCACCAGATTTTTTGACAGTGGTCGGGGAGCGCTGCCGAACGCATTCACGCATGTCGCCTGGTGGACGGGCGTGGAAAATGCGCGACAGCCTCTGCGGCGGCTAGCGGGCGGCGGTGCTGGAAACTGCGGCACAGCTTCTGCGGTGGGGAGCGGGCTGCGGCTCTGGAAACCGCGCGAGAGCTTCTGCGGTGGCCGGAACCCCCGCGGTGGCCAATAGGCCGGAGCGGCGCTTGCTGCGAGGGCCGCCCGAGGCTGCTCGCAGCTTTAATTATTATTCTTATTATTCTTCCACCCAAATGAATTGCCTTTTTGGGGGCTTTATCATATTCAAAAACTCACCAAACTTGGCGGTCGCGACTAGAAAAATTCAAAATTTTGAATTTTAAGGTTGTCGCAAAAATCGCAAAAAAAATTGCTCAACGGCGGCAACTAGCAATTTTCTGTTGACACAATGGTATGAACGTACTTCATCGTAGAGACATGAAATTTGGTACACTTGTAGAGCTCACCAAAAGACTCAGAACTTACATTTAATGTTATTAGCCAACTATCACAGGAAGTCGGCCATTTTGTATTGAACGTCCATTTTTTTCCTCGATTTTGACGTTTACAGCCTTCGTATTTGATCGAACTCCTCCTAGGGATTTCGATTGATCGACTTCAAACTCGGTCAGTCTGATCATAAGGCATGTTTGATTTAAAGTTATCAAATTGGTGAGTTTTGGAGTATGTTGAAGGGGGGTTAGCAGGGGTCAAAGTTCACCTACTCGCCATGAAACACGAAACTCTTATATTTCCTATAAAAAAACACATAGAGGGACCAAACTTTCAGTGATTGATCGGCATCGGATGTCCTAAAATACCCTGTGGTGAAATGATGAAATCACTTAAGCCACGCCCCCTGAGAACAGGAAGTGTCATGTTTTACTGTGAACGGTCGCTCTCTTAGCCCTTTGACCTAATCAACATGAAACTGTGTCCAGACACAGAAGACATGTTGGTGTGTTGAGGATTCCAACCCTGACCGGCTTTGAGATAGCAGCTGGGCGTGGCGGCGTGGCGAAGTGACCTGTAACGCCGATGCCATACGTTTGCTTCTAGATTCCACATGTTTCGACCGAGCTGCACCAAACTTGGCTTGAGTGATGCTGGTGTGATACCTGAAAATTCTATGTCATCAGATTATGACGTCATCTAAGCCCCGCCCCCTCAGAACAGGAAGTGCTATTTTTTTCCTTGGAAACTTTCATCTATGGCTCTCTTGACCTAATCAAGGTGATTCTGTGTTGGATGACAGATAGGAAGTTGGTCTCGCTTGCTTTAAAGTGCCAAGAGTTTTCAATGGCGGCAACGCCGTTCGTATACGTTTGCCTCTACATTCCACATATTTTGACCGAGCTGCATCAAACTTGGCCTGAGTGATCCTGGAGGCTTGCCCGTCAATCCTACGTCATCACAATATGACGTCATCTAAGCCCCGCCCCCTCGGAACCGGAAGTGCCGTTTTTTTCCTTGGAAAGCTCTGTTTATGGCTCTCTTGACCTAATCAAGGTGATTCTGTGTTGGATGACAGATAGGAAGTTGGTCTCGCTTGCTTTAAAGTGCCAAGAGTTTTCAATGGCGGCAACGCCGTTCGTATACGTTTGCCTCTACATTCCACATATTTTGACCGAGCTGCATCAAACTTGGCCTGAGTGATCCTGGAGGCTTGCCCGTCGATCCTACGTCATCACATTATGACGTCATCTAAGCCCCGCCCCCTCGGAACCGGAAGTGCCGTTTTTTTCCTTGGAAAGCTCCGTTTATGGCTCTCTTGACCTAATCAAGATGATTCGGATGATGAGCTCTGTCATTGCTCGCTGCTGGCTGAACCGTGTGGGCGTGGCCAAATGGCGAATATCAGTCCCTCGCCATATTCATACGTTTGGCTCTAATTCAAGCATGGATCATCCGATTCACTCCAAACTGGATATGTATGACCTTTGTTCACCTCTAAAGAGCCCAACGGGATTGAGATGTAATTTGGCTCCACTGCGCCCCCTAAGTTAATACATCGGCTGTATCTCCTCGACGCATCGACCGATCTGCACCAGATTTTTTGACAGTCGTCGGGGAACGCCGCCGAACGCATTCACGCGTGTCGCCCGGTGGACGGGCGGGGGAAATGCGCGACAGCTCCTGCGGCGGCTAGCGGGCGGCGGTGCTGGAAACTGCGGCTGAGCTTCCGCGGTGGGGAGCGGGCTGTGGCTCTGGAAAACGCGCGAGAGCTTCTGCGGTGGCCGGAACCCCCGCGGTGGCCAATAGGCCGGAGCGGCGCTTGCTGCGAGGGCCGCCCGAGGCTGCTTGCAGCTTTAATTAGGCCCGAGCAGCAAAGCGCTGCGAAGGCCTATTGTATCTGTGCTGTTTATTAGGCCCGAGCAGCAAAGCGCTGCGAAGGCCTATTGTATCTGTGCTGTTTATTATTATTATTCTTATTATTCTTCCACCCAAATGAATTGCCTTTTTGGGGGCTTTATCATATTCAAAAACTCACCAAACTTGGCGGTCGCGACTAGAAAAATTCAAAATTTTGAATTTTAAGGTTGTCGCAAAAATCGCAAAAAAAATTGCTCAACGGCGGCAACTAGCAATTTTCTGTTGACACAATGGTATGAACGTACTTCATCGTAGAGACATGAAATTTGGTACACTTGTAGAGCTCACCAAAAGACTCAGAACTTACATTTAATGTTATTAGCCAACTATCACAGGAAGTCGGCCATTTTGTATTGAACGTCCATTTTTTTCCTCGATTTTGACGTTTACAGCCTTCGTATTTGATCGAACTCCTCCTAGGGATTTCGATTGATCGACTTCAAACTCGGTCAGTCTGATCATAAGGCATGTTTGATTTAAAGTTATCAAATTGGTGAGTTTTGGAGTATGTTGAAGGGGGGTTAGCAGGGGTCAAAGTTCACCTACTCGCCATGAAACACGAAACTCTTATATTTCCTATAAAAAAACACATAGAGGGACCAAACTTTCAGTGATTGATCGGCATCGGATGTCCTAAAATACCCTGTGGTGAAATGATGACATCACTTAAGCCACGCCCCCTGAGAACAGGAAGTGTCATGTTTTACTGTGAGCGGTCGCTCTCTTAGCCCTTTGACCTAATCAACATGAAACTGTGTCCAGAGACAGAAGACATGTTGGTGTGTTGAGGATTCCAACCCTGACTGGCTTTGACATAGCAGGTGGGCGTGGCGGCGTGGCGAAGTGACCTGTAACGCCGTTGCCATACGTTTGGCTCTGAATTCCACAATTTCGGGCCCAGCTGCTCCAAACTCACTAGGATGGATCCTTATCCAGCCCCCGACAAGAATTCATAACAAAATTTGGTGGGCGTGGCCTAATTTCTCTATAGCGACCCCTAGAGTATTTTAAATGAACAGCCCCAAGCCATGCTTAAACCTAGAATTACGAAACTTGGTACACATGTGTATCTTGTCGGGACGTACAAAAAAGTCTCTTAGAGCCATGCTCTAAACCCAACAGGAAGTCGGCCATTTTAGATTGAATTTCATTTGACCTCGATTTTGACGTTCACAGCATTCGTATTTGATCGAACTCCTCCTAGGGATTTCGATTGATTGGCTTCAAACTCGGTCAGTCTGATCATAAGGCATGTCTGATTTAAAGTTATCAAATTGGTGACTGTCTGAGATTGCTGAAGGGGGGTTACCAGGGGTCAAAGTTCACCTACTCGCCATGAAACACGAAACTCTTATATATCCTGCACAGAAACTCACAGAGACACCAAATTTTCAGTTATTGATCAACAATAGGTGTCCTAAAATACCCTGTGGTGAAATTATGACATCGCTTAGGCCACGCCCCCTGAGAACAGGAAGTGTCATGTTTTACTGTGAACGGTCGCTATCTTAGCCCTTTGACCTAATCAACATGAAACTGTGTCCAGAGACAGAAGACATGTTGGTGTGTTGTGGATTCAAGCCCTGACCGGCTGCGATGAAGCAGCTGGGTGTGGCGGCGTGGCGAAGTGACCTGTAACGCCGATGCCATACGTTTGCTTCTAGATTCCACATGTTTCGACCGAGCTGCACCAAACTTGGCCTCAGTGATGCTGTTGTGATGCCTGACAATGCTATGTCATCATATTATGACGTCATCTAAGCCCCGCCCCCTCAGAATGAATTAGAGAGATCTTCTGTGTAATTACATAATAAACAGTACATGTTCGTCGTTTGTAGGGCAATGCTGCCCTCTGCTGGCCACTGAAATAGTTTCATTATTTCAGTAATTCGACACCAGAGGGCAGCATTGCCCTGCAGATGAAATTCTTCGATTTTGTAATACACAGGAAAAAATGAAAAATTGGTATTTCTAACACAAAAACTCACAGAGACTCCAAACTTTCAGTGATTGATCGTCATCAGGTGGCCTACAATACCATATGGTCAAATGATGACATCACGTAGGCCACGCCCCCTGAGAACAGGAAGTGTCATGTTTTACTGTGAACGGTCGCTCTCTTAGCCCTTTGACCTAATCAACATGAACCTGTGTCCAGAGACAGAAGACATGTTGGTGTGTTGAGGTTTCCAACCCTGACCGGCTTTGAGATAGCAGCTGGGCGTGGCGGCGTGGCGAAGTGACCTGTAACGCCGATGCCATACTTTTGCTTCTAGATTCCACATGTTTCGATCGAGCTGCACCAAACTTGGCTTGAGTGATGCTGGTGTGATGTCTGAAAATTCTATGTCATCAGATTATGACGTCATCTAAGCCCCGCCCCCTCAGAACAGGAAGTGCTATTTTTTTCCTTGGAAACTTTCATCTATGGCTCTCTTGACCTAATCAAGGTGATTCTGTGTTGGATGACAGATAGGAAGTTGGTCTCGCTTGCTTTAAAGTGCCAAGAGTTTTCAATGGCGGCAACGCCGTTCGTATACGTTTGCCTCTACATTCCACATATTTTGACCGAGCTGCATCAAACTTGGCCTGAGTGATCCTGGAGGCTTGCCCGTCGATCCTACGTCATCACATTGTGACGTCATCTAAGCCCCGCCCCCTCGGAACCGGAAGTGCCTTTTTTTCCTTGGAAAGCTCTGTTTATGGCTCTCTTGACCTAATCAAGGTGATTCTGTGTTGGATGACAGATAGGAAGTTGGTCTCGCTTGCTTTAAAGTGCCAAGAGTTTTCAATGGCGGCAACGCCGTTCGTATACGTTTGCCTCTACATTCCACATATTTTGACCGAGCTGCATCAAACTTGGCCTGAGTGATCCTGGAGGCTTGCCCGTCCATCCTACGTCATCACATTATGACGTCATCTAAGCCCCGCCCCCTCGGAACCGGAAGTGCCGTTTTTTTCCTTGGAAAGCTCTGTTTATGGCTCTCTTGACCTAATCAAGGTGATTCTGTGTTGGATGACAGATAGGAAGTTGGTCTCGCTTGCTTTAAAGTGCCAAGAGTTTTCAATGGCGGCAACGCCGTTCGTATACGTTTGCCTCTACATTCCACATATTTTGACCGAGCTGCATCAAACTTGGCCTGAGTGATCCTGGAGGCTTGCCCGTCAATCCTACGTCATCACATTATGACGTCATCTAAGCCCCGCCCCCTCGGAACCGGAAGTGCCGTTTTTTTTCCTTGGAAAGCTCTTTTTATGGCTCTCTTGACCTAATCAAGGTGATTCTGTGTTGGATGACAGATAGGAAGTTGGTCTCGCTTGCTTTAAAGTGCCAAGAGTTTTCAATGGCGGCAACGCCGTTCGTATACGTTTGCCTCTACATTCCACATATTTTGACCGAGCTGCATCAAACTTGGCCTGAGTGATCCTGGAGGCTTGCCCGTCGATCCTACGTCATCACATTATGACGTCATCTAAGCCCCGCCCCCTCGGAACCGGAAGTGCCGTTTTTTTTCCTTGGAAAGCTCCGTTTATGGCTCTCTTGACCTAATCAAGATGATTCGGATGATGAGCTCTGTCATTGCTCGCTGCTGGCTGAACCGTGTGGGCGTGGCCAAATGGCGAATATCAGTCCCTCGCCATATTCATACGTTTGGCTCTAATTCAAGCATGGATCATCCGATTGGCTCCAAACTGGATATGTATGACCTTTGTTCACCTCTAAAGAGCCCAACGGGATTGAGATGTAATTTGGCTCCACTGCGCCCCCTAAGTTAATACATCGGCTGTATCTCCTCGATGCATCGACCGATCTGCACCAGATTTTTTGACAGTCGTCGGGGAGCGCCGCCGAACGCATTCACGCGTGTCGCCCGGTGGACGGGCATGGAAAATGCGCGACAGCTTCTGCGGCGGCTAGCGGGCGGCGGTGCTGGAAACTGCGGCAGAGCTTCTGCGGTGGGGAGTTGGCTGCGGCTCTGGAAATCGTGCGAGAGCTTCTGCGGTGGCTGGAACCCCCACGGTGGCCAATAGGCCGGAGCGGCGCTTGCTGCGAGGGCCGCCCGAGGCTGCTTGCAGCTTTAATTATTATTATTCTTATTATTCTTCCACCCAAATGAATTGCCTTTTTGGGGGCTTTATCATATTCAAAAACTCACCAAACTTGGCGGTCGCGACTAGAAAAATTCAAAATTTTGAATTTTAAGGTTGTCGCAAAAATCGCAAAAAAAATTGCTCAACGGCGGCAACTAGCAATTTTCTGTTGACACAATGGTATGAACGTACTTCATCGTAGAGACATGAAATTTGGTACACTTGTAGAGCTCACCAAAAGACTCAGAACTTACATTTAATGTTATTAGCCAACTATCACAGGAAGTCGGCCATTTTGTATTGAACGTCCATTTTTTTCCTCGATTTTGACGTTTACAGCCTTCGTATTTGATCGAACTCCTCCTAGGGATTTCGATTGATCGACTTCAAACTCGGTCAGTCTGATCATAAGGCATGTTTGATTTAAAGTTATCAAATTGGTGAGTTTTGGAGTATGTTGAAGGGGGGTTAGCAGGGGTCAAAGTTCACCTACTCGCCATGAAACACGAAACTCTTATATTTCCTATAAAAAAACACATAGAGGGACCAAACTTTCAGTGATTGATCGGCATCGGATGTCCTAAAATACCCTGTGGTGAAATGATGACATCACTTAAGCCACGCCCCCTGAGAACAGGAAGTGTCATGTTTTACTGTGAGCGGTCGCTCTCTTAGCCCTTTGACCTAATCAACATGAAACTGTGTCCAGACACAGAAGACATGTTGGTGTGTTGAGGATTCCAACCCTGACCGGCTTTGAGATAGCAGCTGGGCGTGGCGGCGTGGCGAAGTGACCTGTAACGCCGATGCCATACGTTTGCTTCTAGATTCCACATGTTTCGACCGAGCTGCACCAAACTTGGCTTGAGTGATGCTGGTGTGATACCTGAAAATTCTATGTCATCAGATTATGACGTCATCTAAGCCCCGCCCCCTCAGAACAGGAAGTGCTATTTTTTTTCCTTGGAAACTTTCATCTATGGCTCTCTTGACCTAATCAAGGTGATTCTGTGTTGGATGACAGATAGGAAGTTGGTCTCGCTTGCTTTAAAGTGCCAAGAGTTTTCAATGGCGGCAACGCCGTTCGTATACGTTTGCCTCTACATTCCACATATTTTGACCGAGCTGCATCAAACTTGGCCTGAGTGATCCTGGAGGCTTGCCCGTCAATCCTACGTCATCACATTATGACGTCATCTAAGCCCCGCCCCCTCGGAACCGGAAGTGCCGTTTTTTTCCTTGGAAAGCTCTGTTTATGGCTCTCTTGACCTAATCAAGGTGATTCTGTGTTGGATGACAGATAGGAAGTTGGTCTCGCTTGCTTTAAAGTGCCAAGAGTTTTCAATGGCGGCAACGCCGTTCGTATACGTTTGCCTCTACATTCCACATATTTTGACCGAGCTGCATCAAACTTGGCCTGAGTGATCCTGGAGGCTTGCCCGTCAATCCTACGTCATCACATTATGACGTCATCTAAGCCCCGCCCCCTCGGAACCGGAAGTGCCGTTTTTTTCCTTGGAAAGCTCTGTTTATGGCTCTCTTGACCTAATCAAGGTGATTCTGTGTTGGATGACAGATAGGAAGTTGGTCTCGCTTGCTTTAAAGTGCCAAGAGTTTTCAATGGCGGCAACGCCGTTCGTATACGTTTGCCTCTACATTCCACATATTTTGACCGAGCTGCATCAAACTTGGCCTGAGTGATCCTGGAGGCTTGCCCGTCGATCCTACGTCATCACATTATGACGTCATCTAAGCCCCGCCCCCTCGGAACCGGAAGTGCCGTTTTTTTCCTTGGAAAGCTCCGTTTATGGCTCTCTTGACCTAATCAAGATGATTCGGATGATGAGCTCTGTCATTGCTCGCTGCTGGCTGAACCGTGTGGGCGTGGCCAAATGGCGAATATCAGTCCCTCGCCATATTCATACGTTTGGCTCTAATTCAAGCATGGATCATCCGATTGGCTCCAAACTGGATATGTATGACCTTTGTTCACCTCTAAAGAGCCCAACGGGATTGAGATGTAATTTGGCTCCACTGCGCCCCCTAAGTTAATACATCGGCTGTATCTCCTCGATGCATCGACCGATCTGCACCAGATTTTTTGACAGTCGTCGGGGAGCGCCGCCGAACGCATTCACGCATGTCGCCCGGTGGACGGGCATGGAAAATGCGCGACAGCTTCTGCGGCGGCTAGCGGGCGGCGGTGCTGGAAACTGCGGCAGAGCTTCTGCGGTGGGGAGTTGGCTGCGGCTCTGGAAATCGTGCGAGAGCTTCTGCGGTGGCTGGAACCCCCACGGTGGCCAATAGGCCGGAGCGGCGCTTGCTGCGAGGGCCGCCCGAGGCTGCTTGCAGCTTTAATTATTATTATTATTCTTACCCCCTCTTCGTGCGCCTTTTTGGGGGCTTTATCATATTCAAAAACTCACCAAACTTGGCGGTCGCGACTAGGCGGTTTAAAAATTTTGAATTTTAAGGTCGTTGCAAAAATCGCAAAAAAAATTGCTCAACGGCGGCAACTAGCAATTTTCAACGGAACCTTTGCAATTCATTTATTTCATCGTACAGACATGAAATTTGGTACACATGTAGAGCTCAAAAAGACATTCAGAATTTGGTATAGATTTCATAGTGCAACTATCACAGGAAGTCGGCCATTTTGTATTGAACGTCCATTTTTTACCTCGATTTTGACGTTTACAGCCTTCGTATTTGATCGAACTCCTCCTAGGGATTTCGATTGATCGACTTCAAACTCGGTCAGTCTGATCATAAGGCATGTTTGATTTAAAGTTATCAAATTGGTGAGTTTTGGAGCATGTTGAAGGGGGGTTAGCAGGGGTCAAAGTTCACCTACTCGCCATGAAACACGAAACTCTTATATTTCCTATACAAAAACACATAGAGGGACCAAACTTTCAGTGATTGATCGTCATCGGGTGCCCTACACTACCCTATGGTCAAATGATGACATCACTTAGGCCACGCCCCCTGAGAACAGGAAGTGTCATGTTTTACTGTGAACGGTCGCTATCTTGGCCCTTTGACCTAATCAACATGAAACTGTGTCCAAAGACAGAAGACATGTTGGTGTGTTGAGGATTCCAACCCTGACCGGCTTTGACATAGCAGGTGGGCGTGGCGGCGTGGCGAAGTGACCTGTAACGCCGTTGCCATACGTTTGGCTCTGAATTCCACAATTTCGGGCCCAGCTGCTCCAAACTCACTAGGATGGATCCTTATCCACCCACCGACAGGAATTCATAACAAAATTTGGTGGGCGTGGCCTAATTTCTCTATAGCGACCCCTAGAGTATTTTAAATGAACAGCCCCAAGCCATGCTTAAACCTAGAATTACGAAACTTGGTACACATGTGTATCTTGTCGGGACGTACAAAAAAGTCTCTTAGAGCCATGGTCGAAACCCAACAGGAAGTCGGCCATTTTAGATTGAATTTCATTTGACCTCGATTTTGACGTGTACAGCATTCGTATTTGATCGAACTCCTCCTAGGGATTTCGATTGATCGGCTTCAAACTCGGTCAGTCTGATCATAAGGCATGTTTGATTTAAAGTTATCAAATTGGTGACTGTATGAGCTTGCTGAAGGGGGGTTACCAGGGGTCAAAGTTCATCTACGCGCCATGAAACACGAAACTCTTATATATCCTGCACAGAAACTCACAGAGACACCAAATTTTCAGTTATTGATCAACAATAGGTGTCCTAAAATACCCTGTGGTGAAATTATGACATCGCTTAGGCCACGCCCCCTGAGAACAGGAAGTGTCATGTTTTACTGTGAACGGTCGCTATCTTAGCCCTTTGACCTAATCAACATGAAACTGTGTCCAGAGACAGAAGACATGTTGGTGTGTTGTGGATTCAAGCCCTGACCGGCTGCGATGAAGCAGCTGGGTGTGGCGGCGTGGCGAAGTGACCTGTAACGCCGATGCCATACGTTTGCTTCTAGATTCCACATGTTTCGACCGAGCTGCACCAAACTTGGCCTCAGTGATGCTGTTGTGATGCCTGACAATGCTATGTCATCATATTATGACGTCATCTAAGCCCCGCCCCCTCAGAATGAATTAGAGAGATCTTCTGTGTAATTACATAATAAACAATACATGTTCGTCGTTTGTAGGGCAATGCTGCCCTCTGCTGGCCACTGAAATAGTTTCATTATTTCAGTAATTCGACACCAGAGGGCAGCATTGCCCTGCAGATGAAATTCTTCGATTTTGTAATACACAGGAAAAAATGAAAAATTGGTATTTCTAACACAAAAACTCACAGAGACTCCAAACTTTCAGTGATTGATCGTCATCAGGTGGCCTACAATACCATATGGTCAAATGATGACATCACGTAGGCCACGCCCCCTGAGAACAGGAAGTGTCATGTTTTACTGTGAACGGTCGCTCTCTTAGCCCTTTGACCTAATCAACATGAAACTGTGTCCAGAGACAGAAGACATGTTGGTGTGTTGTGGATTCAAGCCCTGACCGGCTGCGATGAAGCAGCTGGGTGCGGCGGCGTGGCGAAGTGACCTGTAACGCCGATGCCATACGTTTGCTTCTAGATTCCACATGTTTCGACCGAGCTGCACCAAACTTGGCTTGAGTGATGCTGGTGTGATACCTGAAAATTCTATGTCATCAGATTATGACGTCATCTAAGCCCCGCCCCCTCGGAACAGGAAGTGCTATTTTTTTCCTTGGAAACTTTCATCTATGGCTCTCTTGACCTAATCAAGGTGATTCTGTGTTGGATGACAGATAGGAAGTTGGTCTCGCTTGCTTTAAAGTGCCAAGAGTTTTCAATGGCGGCAACGCCGTTCGTATACGTTTGCCTCTACATTCCACATATTTTGACCGAGCTGCATCAAACTTGGCCTGAGTGATCCTGGAGGCTTGCCCGTCGATCCTACGTCATCATATTATGACGTCATCTAAGCCCCACCCCTCGGAACAGGAAGTGCCGTTTTTTTCCTTGGAAAGCTCTGTTTATGGCTCTCTTGACCTAATCAAGATGATTCGGATGATAAACTCTGTCAATGCTCACTGCTGGCTGAACCGTGTGGGCGTGGCCAAATGGCGAATATCAGTCCCTCGCCATATACATACGTTTGGCTCTAATTCACACATGGATCATCCGATTGGCGCCAAACTGGATATGTATGACCTTTGTTCTGCTCTAAAGAGCCCAACGGGTTTGAGATGTAATTTGGGGAAAATGCGCGACAGCTTCTGCAGCGGCTAGCGGGCGGCAGTGCTGGAAACTGCGGCAGAGCTTCTGCGGTGGGGAGCGGGCTGCGGCTCTGGAAAACGCGCGAGAGCTTCTGCGGTGGCCGGAACCCCCGCGGTGGCCAATAGGCCGGAGCGGCGCTTGCTGCGAGGGCCGCCCGAGGCTGCTTGCAGCTTTAATTATTATTATTATTACGATTCTGCCCCCCCAAAGAGGCGCCTTTTTGGGGGCTTTATCATATTCAAAAACTCACCAAACTTGGCGGTCGCGACTAGAAAATTTAAAAATTTTGAATTTTAAGGTTGTCGCAAAAATCGCAAAAAAAATTGCTCAACGGCGGCAACTAGCAATTTTCTGTTGACACAATGTTATGAACGTATTTCATCGTAGAGACATGAAATTTGGTACACTTGTAGAGCTCACCAAAAGACTCAGAACTTACATTTAATGTTATTAGCCAACTATCACAGGAAGTCGGCCATTTTGTATTGAACGTCCATTTTTTTCCTCGATTTTGACGTTTACAGCCTTCGTATTTGATCGAACTCCTCCTAGGGATTTCGATTGATCGACTTCAAACTCGGTCAGTCTGATCATAAGGCATGTTTGATTTAAAGTTATCAAATTGGTGAGTTTTGGAGTATGTTGAAGGGGGGTTAGCAGGGGTCAAAGTTCACCTACTCGCCATGAAACACGAAACTCTTATATTTCCTATAAAAAAACACATAGAGGGACCAAACTTTCAGTGATTGATCGGCATCGGATGTCCTAAAATACCCTGTGGTGAAATGATGACATCACTTAAGCCACGCCCCCTGAGAACAGGAAGTGTCATGTTTTACTGTGAGCGGTCGCTCTCTTAGCCCTTTGACCTAATCAACATGAAACTGTGTCCAGACACAGAAGACATGTTGGTGTGTTGAGGATTCCAACCCTGACCGGCTTTGAGATAGCAGCTGGGCGTGGCGGCGTGGCGAAGTGACCTGTAACGCCGATGCCATACGTTTGCTTCTAGATTCCACATGTTTCGACCGAGCTGCACCAAACTTGGCTTGAGTGATGCTGGTGTGATACCTGAAAATTCTATGTCATCAGATTATGACGTCATCTAAGCCCCGCCCCCTCAGAACAGGAAGTGCTATTTTTTTCCTTGGAAACTTTCATCTATGGCTCTCTTGACCTAATCAAGGTGATTCTGTGTTGGATGACAGATAGGAAGTTGGTCTCGCTTGCTTTAAAGTGCCAAGAGTTTTCAATGGCGGCAACGCCGTTCGTATACGTTTGCCTCTACATTCCACATATTTTGACCGAGCTGCATCAAACTTGGCCTGAGTGATCCTGGAGGCTTGCCCGTCAATCCTACGTCATCACATTATGACGTCATCTAAGCCCCGCCCCCTCGGAACCGGAAGTGCCGTTTTTTTCCTTGGAAAGCTCTGTTTATGGCTCTCTTGACCTAATCAAGTTGATTCTGTGTTGGATGACAGATAGGAAGTTGGTCTCGCTTGCTTTAAAGTGCCAAGAGTTTTCAATGGCGGCAACGCCGTTCGTATACGTTTGCCTCTACATTCCACATATTTTGACCGAGCTGCATCAAACTTGGCCTGAGTGATCCTGGAGGCTTGCCCGTCAATCCTACGTCATCACATTATGACGTCATCTAAGCCCCGCCCCCTCGGAACCGGAAGTGCCGTTTTTTTCCTTGGAAAGCTCTGTTTATGGCTCTCTTGACCTAATCAAGGTGATTCTGTGTTGGATGACAGATAGGAAGTTGGTCTCGCTTGCTTTAAAGTGCCAAGAGTTTTCAATGGCGGCAACGCCGTTCGTATACGTTTGCCTCTACATTCCACATATTTTGACCGAGCTGCATCAAACTTGGCCTGAGTGATCCTGGAGGCTTGCCCGTCGATCCTACGTCATCACATTATGACGTCATCTAAGCCCCGCCCCCTCGGAACCGGAAGTGCCGTTTTTTTCCTTGGAAAGCTCCGTTTATGGCTCTCTTGACCTAATCAAGATGATTCGGATGATGAGCTCTGTCATTGCTCGCTGCTGGCTGAACCGTGTGGGCGTGGCCAAATGGCGAATATCAGTCCCTCGCCATATTCATACGTTTGGCTCTAATTCAAGCATGGATCATCCGATTGGCTCCAAACTGGATATGTATGACCTTTGTTCACCTCTAAAGAGCCCAACGGGATTGAGATGTAATTTGGCTCCACTGCGCCCCCTAAGTTAATACATCGGCTGTATCTCCTCGATGCATCGACCGATCTGCACCAGATTTTTTGACAGTCGTCGGGGAGCGCCGCCGAACGCATTCACGCGTGTCGCCCGGTGGACGGGCATGGAAAATGCGCGACAGCTTCTGCGGCGGCTAGCGGGCGGCGGTGCTGGAAACTGCGGCAGAGCTTCTGCGGTGGGGAGTTGGCTGCGGCTCTGGAAATCGTGCGAGAGCTTCTGCGGTGGCTGGAACCCCCACGGTGGCCAATAGGCCGGAGCGGCGCTTGCTGCGAGGGCCGCCCGAGGCTGCTTGCAGCTTTAATTATTATTATTATTCTTACCCCCTCTTCGTGCGCCTTTTTGGGGGCTTTATCATATTCAAAAACTCACCAAACTTGGCGGTCGCGACTAGGCGGTTTAAAAATTTTGAATTTTAAGGTCGATGCAAAAATCGCAAAAAAAATTGCTCAACGGCGGCAACTAGCAATTTTCAACGGAACCTTTGCAATTCATTTATTTCATCGTACAGACATGAAATTTGGTACACATGTAGAGCTCAAAAAGACATTCAGAATTTGGTATAGATTTCATAGTGCAACTATCACAGGAAGTCGGCCATTTTGTATAGAACGTCCATTTTTTACCTCGATTTTGACGTTTACAGCCTTCGTATTTGATCGAACTCCTCCTAGGGATTTCGATTGATCGGCTTCAAACTCGGTCAGTCTGATCATAAGGCATATCTGATTTAAAGTTATCAAATTGGTGAGTTTTGGAGCATGTTGAAGGGGGGTTAGCAGGGGTCAAAGTTCACCTACTCGCCATGAAACACGAAACTCTTATATTTCCTATAAAAAAACACATAGAGGGACCAAACTTTCAGTGATTGATCGGCATCGGATGTCCTAAAATACCCTGTGGTGAAATGATGACATCACTTAAGCCACGCCCCCTGAGTACAGGAAGTGTCATGTTTTACTGTGAGCGGTCGCTCTCTTAGCCCTTTGACCTAATCAACATGAAACTGTGTCCAGACACAGAAGACATGTTGGTGTGTTGAGGATTCCAACCCTGACCGGCTTTGAGATAGCAGCTGGGCGTGGCGGCATGGCGAAGTGACCTGTAACGCCGATGCCATACGTTTGCTTCTAGATTCCACATGTTTCGACCGAGCTGCACCAAACTTGGCTTGAGTGATGCTGGTGTGATACCTGAAAATTCTATGTCATCAGATTATGACGTCATCTAAGCCCCGCCCCCTCAGAACAGGAAGTGCTATTTTTTTCCTTGGAAACTTTCATCTATGGCTCTCTTGACCTAATCAAGGTGATTCTGTGTTGGATGACAGATAGGAAGTTGGTCTCGCTTGCTTTAAAGTGCCAAGAGTTTTCAATGGCGGCAACGCCGTTCGTATACGTTTGCCTCTACATTCCACATATTTTGACCGAGCTGCATCAAACTTGGCCTGAGTGATCCTGGAGGCTTGCCCGTCAATCCTACGTCATCACATTATGACGTCATCTAAGCCCCGCCCCCTCGGAACCGGAAGTGCCGTTTTTTTCCTTGGAAAGCTCTGTTTATGGCTCTCTTGACCTAATCAAGGTGATTCTGTGTTGGATGACAGATAGGAAGTTGGTCTCGCTTGCTTTAAAGTGCCAAGAGTTTTCAATGGCGGCAACGCCGTTCGTATACGTTTGCCTCTACATTCCACATATTTTGACCGAGCTGCATCAAACTTGGCCTGAGTGATCCTGGAGGCTTGCCCGTCGATCCTACGTCATCACATTATGACGTCATCTAAGCCCCGCCCCCTCGGAACCGGAAGTGCCGTTTTTTTCCTTGGAAAGCTCCGTTTATGGCTCTCTTGACCTAATCAAGGTGATTCTGTGTTGGATGACAGATAGGAAGTTGGTCTCGCTTGCTTTAAAGTGCCAAGAGTTTTCAATGGCGGCAACGCCGTTCGTATACGTTTGCCTCTACATTCCACATATTTTGACCGAGCTGCATCAAACTTGGCCTGAGTGATCCTGGAGGCTTGCCCGTCAATCCTACGTCATCACATTATGACGTCATCTAAGCCCCGCCCCCTCGGAACCGGAAGTGCCGTTTTTTTCCTTGGAAAGCTCTGTTTATGGCTCTCTTGACCTAATCAAGATGATTCGGATGATAAACTCTGTCAATGCTCACTGCTGGCTGAACCGTGTGGGCGTGGCCAAATGGCGAATATCAGTCCCTCGCCATATACATACGTTTGGCTCTAATTCACACATGGATCATCCGATTGGCGCCAAACTGGATATGTATGATCTTTGTTCACCTCTAAAGAACCCAACGAGTTTGAGATGTAATTTGGCTCCACTGCGCCCCCTAAGTTAATACATCGGCTGTGTCTCCTCGAGGCATCGACCGATCTGCACCAGATTTTTGACAGTGGTCGGGGAGCGCTGCCGAACGCATTCACGCATGTCGCCTGGTGGACGGGCGTGGAAAATGCGCGACAGCCTCTGCGGCGGCTAGCGGGCGGCGGTGCTGGAAACTGCGGCAGAGCTTCTGCGGTGGGGAGTTGGCTGCGGCTCTGGAAATCGTGCGAGAGCTTCTGCGGTGGCTGGAACCCCCGCGGTGGCCAATAGGCCGGAGCGGCGCTTGCTGCGAGGGCCGCCCGAGGCTGCTTGCAGCTTTAATTCATCTTATTTTGCTGAACTGCTTTCCATCCAGTGCTAAATAATAACAGACACCAGTTGGTTTGTGTAGATTCAAAAGTTATCTTGTTTTATGTGATTAAATCTTTGCATTTTTACTTCTTAATGGAAAGCACATTGTGTTGTTTCATACAGAGTAGATAAACGTGTGTGTGTGTGGGCGTGTGTGTGGGTGTGTGTGTGTGGGCGTGTGTGTGTTTACCAATGTTGTCTTTTTCCTTGCAGGAAATGGAGTAGCAGCAGATCTCTCTGTCCTGGATGGCCGACAGGTTCCTGAACACAACGACCCGAAACACTGAAACAGCAGCAGAACAGCAGAACCTGGAGCTCCAACTGGACCCCCACTGGGTCAGAACCGCTGTTCTGACTATCTGTGCTACCTTGTCAGATTTTCCTGCCATAGCACAGATTGATGGCTATATCTATCTGTAGGTGCTACCCGTCTAAAACTGCTACCCTGGTGTTTACAGACTAAATCTACAGCAGGTTTAATAAAAAGAGTTTAATTAAACTAAAATATTTTAAAGTGTAGGAACAAAATGTCCCAGAAAAATAACATATTTTGTCTGTTTAGTTTACAGTAGTAACGACATTACAGACGGCAAACTAAACCATTTCTAAATGTTTACAAGCTGCCTGTCATGTAAACTTAAATCATGAAGAAATACAGCAGCTTACTGAAAGCCACGTCTAAATAAATTAAATAAAGCTTACTGTAATCTCCGACGAAATAAAACAAACGAAACGAAACTTCCACAGGAAGGACGATAAGAAATCTGCTGAGTCAGCAGAAAGTGACAAGGTAGGACGGATTGATGGGTAGCACAGATAGTTAGAACACCGGGTCAGAACCTGCAGCTCTAACTGGACCTCAGGGACCAACCGGGGACCAGGTCAGAACCGCGTCAGGACTTACATCCTCTCTATGAGCTCCTTCTCGTCCAGAGCGCCTGGCAGGTCCCGCTTGTTGCCCAGAACCAGAACCTGAGGACAGAGAGGAGGAGGACGGGTTGGATGCAGCAGAGCCAGAACCAGAACCAGAACCAGAGCATGCAGGTAGAACGCATTCAGTGCTGAGCGTTTTCCGATGTGGGCCTGAGGGAGGCAGTCTGTCGTTTCAGGAAGTGAAGCTCATATTTTAGAGATTTTAAGTTTTAGTTCTTGTAGTTTTGATGATTCTGTCACAGAGAATAAAAACAAATTCAGTTTCAAATCTACAACGATTCACATTTCGCTTGTTTACAGAAAACTGACTGACTGTTTTTAGTTTATTTTCACTTATCAGGTAAACATAAAAAATCGTTTTGCAAAAATAATGATAATAAAAAAAATATATACTAAGTTTTGTGGCGGCTGGAGTTTAAACTTTCTATTTTTGGCCCCCAAGCCAAAACGTTTGGACAGCGCTGGCTGCAACAGTTTGGAGGAAAATTTCCAATAAACTCACAATTAGAAAAAAATGGAGCAACTGTTGATTTTGAATGAACTGCCAAAAGTCGTAGAATCGATGAACTGATGAGATTTATCAGCAAGCAGCTAAAAACTGATTTGATTTCTAAAGTTAGATTTAAACACACAACTGTCAGCTCGAAGGCTGGTTCTCTGCGTCCCTCTGGAGCCCACAGGGCCACATAAAATGCTGTGGCGGGCCGGATTTGGCCCCCGGGCCTTGAGTTTGACCCGTGTGTGATCAGAGCAGCCGGGTCAGCGCCGGCCCGTTGCTCGGAGCTCAGCTCTGTCTGCGCCGGGTTTCGGGTTTTCTCACAGGAATCCCCTGCAGCTGCGGTTTGTCCAGCAGGTTGTGCAGTTCGTTCTTGGAGGCTTCGATCTTCTCGGGATCGGCTGCGTCCACCATGTAGCTGCAGCAGGACGAAAACAAACGTCACAAACCAGAAACAGAAGAAATCCAGCCAGCCGCCGAGCCAGCAGCTTCCTGACGACGATTTAATCCTGAAAAAGATCCGAACTGAAGAATCGAACCATAAATCTGCACAAAATGAAAACATGAATTTATTTTCTCATCATCTCACTTAATGACTCGGATTCTTACTGAGATAAAAATCTCCATAAATCCAACGGGAACACAAGACAGCAGAGGAACTGAGGGATTAGGAAACGGACAGAAGGTCAGATTAGGATTAGGATGAAGATGACAGGATTAGGCTTTGGACAGAAGGAATGATTGGATTAGGACATGGACAGACAGACGAGGTTACGATACGGAAGGACAGACGTCAGATTAGGATTAAGGATTCACAAAAGACATATGAGGATTAGAGAAATTAGGATTAAAATATGGACAGATGGCTAGATTAAGATTAGGACAGAAGGGCAGATTAAGACGTGGATGAACTGATAGTTGGATTAGGATTAGAATATGGACAGACAGATGGTTGGATTAAGACATGGATACAATCATATGGATGAATATGATGTGGATTGGGACATGGATGGATTTATGGTTGGATTAGGATTAGAATTTAGTCAAAGGAACAGATTAGAATTAGAATATGGACGGATTATGATAGAGATTAGAATGCAGATGGACAGATGGATTATATATGAGTGGGAATATTTGGGCCTCTGCTGCTGTGAGGAAACTCTTCATCTCTCAGAGTTCTGGTTCTGTTGGGGCTCAGGAGCCGCCCCCCGCCCTGCCGCCCCCCGCCGCCGCCGCCGGACTTACACGATGGCGCTGACGCCCCGGCAGTAGCGCTCCCACATGCTCCTGAAGCGAGGCTGGCCGCCGATGTCCCACAGCTGGAGACACAGAGACAAAGAGACAGGCATGAGAGGACAGAGCAGGACAGAGAGACGCAGGGAATCAAACTACCAACCTTGATGGTGACGTTGCCCTTGGTGATCTTCCTCATGTTGAATCCCACCGTAGGAATCATGTCTTCGCTGAACTGACCCGACTGAAACACACACACACACACACCGTCATGTTTTCAGGTGGAACAGCTGACACTAGCAGAGAACTGATCGATCGATCGATCAGCAGCCTGGCCTGCTGATTGACGTTCTTTGACTGAAATGTCAGGTGACCATTGTTACCCCAGTGGCTGATTGTCGGCCTTTGCTGGCAGGTCAGATCAGTGGATAAGATCGGCTTCATACGGACGCATCGGTCGATAACCGATCTCACAACACGAAGGAAATCTGGGCCGACTGATTCGCTGGCCGACCACTTCCTGAGACCGACGTTCAGGTAAGGCTGCTCTGACTCTGGATACATCTCTATGAAGCTCTGGTTTGTGTTTTTCCTTCCACTAAACTTTCCGTTAATATGGTCACAATAAATCAATTAATCGCCTGATAAATTAAAACAGTTTCCATTTGCATGATTTATTGTTTTTCTCTTTTTACCACAAACTGGATGATAAAAGTCTTCAGTCTGCTGACCTTTATTTCAGGATTTCATAATTCACTATTGTTTTGTTTTGCTTATTTATTTTGGATGTTTATAATATCTTTTAATTTCAGTGTTAAATGTTCATTAGAAACTAAAGTTTACTGATCTTTGTGTTCTTGCAAAAACGATCAATTATTGGGCTTCTTCTAAAGTATCATGTGATTAATTGATTTATTGCTTATTGGACAGGCCTGTTTCTGCCTACTTCCTGCTGTCAGACGGGTTCTGGATAAATAGTTTCATGATTCGAAAGGTGTGGAAATCATCTGACCTGATTGTGAATCAGATATCATCACATATTTCATGACCTAAAACCGAAGGAATCTGAAAGGAGAGTAAATACTTTGGCTGTAAATATAGAATTTTTGCCTCATTTAAAGTTTTTCTGCTTTTTCACTGGAAATAAATCCTGAGCTGTTTGATCGAGCAGCAGACCGGCGGCCTCCAGATGTTCCCAGATGTAACATCATTCCTCTTTGCCTTCAGCGGAATCAGACGGGATGAATCCACACAGATCCGCCTGGAGGTGGAGGAGCCCCCGGGGCCCCCGGGGCCCGGACCTGCTGGACTCCACCCCGCCTGCCTCCAGCTGACCTCACCGCTGCAGGACAACAATGGACGCCGCCACATCCAGCAACACTCACCGCTATCACATTCACAAAGGTGGTCTTCCCGGAGTACTGCAACCCCACCAGGGTCAGCTCCATCTCCTCCTTCCAGAACAGAGCCTTGAACCAGTCCAGGAGTTTGTTGATCAGCGCGATCATCTCTGCGCTCCGTCCGCTACAGCTGCTCGGTTAGCTGCTAACTGGCTGCCCGGTCCGACGCTCCGCTTTCTCTGCCGCTGACAGCCGCTGAGACACCCGCAGATGGTAAGAGGGAGAGCCAGAGAGCCAAGCAGCCTCACATTAACTCTGGAGCTCCGGTAGCTCGGTGTTTTACTGCTTTAAAACCCACCGAGTCGCTTTTCTCTGCTGTTTACTAGCTGCGCCTTTTCCTGCTAGCGCCGACAAGGAGGAAGCAACGCACACGAACACATCCGGCGGAGCCCTTCAGAATAAAACACAAAGAAAATCAATTGTGTCAAAACTTACAATAAAATACAATTTTTACACTCAAACATAATGTCCTTACTTATTAAATCAATTCATGTAATCCTAATGTGCTGATTATTCAACATAATATTCACTATTTTGCCTTTTTAGTGATTTCAAATAAACGAGTAAATAAAACTTCGGCACTATTTCCGGTTTGGGTGGGGTTGGTAGAGGAGGCAGAGGAGAGCAGAGCAAAGACGAGGCAGAAACAGAAAACATATAACCAGTTCTAAAACACTGACCTCTGTTGGTTCACTGCATGATTCTAACGATAATCTAATGTTTTCTATTTATAGTCTGGTTACATCTTAACACAGAAACTGTAGTTTTGGTTCCCATTGTTCCCCATTAGAACATCTTTAAATAGCAAATGTTTCGCATTTTAAAATAGTGAGGTAGGGTTTGGACTTCTTCAGTTTGTTTTGTGTCATAAAATCATCCATCCATTGTCTGTTCCTGCCACAGGACAAGTTGCCACAGAGACTTGAAGGATAATTTTGTCAAACTCATTTTTGTTTTGGGCCAAATCTAATTTCAAAATATTTACGATATTTGTGCTTATATATGATGGTATAAATAGTTCACTATGATCTGACATCAATTAAGGTCGAGGCAGCTGTTAGCATCACTTGAACCCAAATGTTTTTGACCATTTTGTGGAAAAATCAGCAGTAAACTCACAGATATGCATTAGTACAAAAAACTGCAGGGATTTGTTGATTTTTGTGTGAATTTCTTTGATAATTTGCAAGAAACTGGAGAGACTGATGGATGAAATCTAACAGAAAATAAACAAAAACTGCTTTGATTTGATTGATTAAATAATATTTAAGCACAGTGTTATCTTGACGGTTGGCACCAAGGGGCCACATAAAAAGGCTATGGGGGCCGGATTTGGCCCCCGGGCCTCGAGTTTGACACACGTGATTTAGAGAGATCAACTGAACAGTCATGTTTCTGGACAGTTGGAGTAACAAAAAACAGACAAATATGTTATTGACATGTATATAACAGCTTCCCAAATACTGCAATAAGCAGTCCCTGGTGGTTTCTGCTTTAACTGTGATAACTGCAATCTACCACCAGCTTCATGTTTAGGAATCATGTCAGATGTATAATGTTTATTGTTGACATCTAGTGTTCATTAGTGGTACTGCACAACTCCGGTATTCAGGAATCAAGTCTCTGTCAGGATGTGTGTTTTTCTGTGTTTATTTCGAGTTTTCTGTGTCTCTGTGTCTCCGTGTTGTCCTGTCTCCCCTCGATTACTCCCAAGTGTGTCTCGTTCCCTGATTACCTGTGTATTTAGTGTCACCTGTGTGTCTGTGTCTTTGTCGGGTCCTCGTCTCATTTTGGCGTCTGTCTGTTGCATGTGTTCTTCAGTTCATTCGTGTTCCCAGTTGCTACCTGTGTTGAGCCCTGGTTCTCTGCTCAGCAGTGCTACCTGGGATTTCAACTTGTTGAATCTTCCTGGCTGTGTTATTTGGACTATTTATCATTAAACATCATCATATTCACCTCTACCTGGGTCTCCAAGCGTTCTGCCTCACCATCTACACCGCACTTCATGACAGTCTCAGCTGCTGAAGGAGGAACGACATCCAGCTTATCCATCAACAAAATGCCGTTATTGTTCAGAAACATCCATCCATCCATCCATCCATCCATCCATCCATCCATCCATCCATCCATCCATCCATCCATCCATCCATCCATCCATCCATCCATCCATCCATCATCTTCCATCTTATCCGGGGTCGGGTCTCGGGGGTAGCAGCTTCAGAAAGGAGGCCCGGTCGTCCCTCCCCAGCCTCTTGTTCCAGCTCCTCCGGGGGAATCCCAAGGCGTTCCCAGGCCAGCCGAGAGACATCGTCCCTACAGCGTGTCCTGGGTTTTCCCCTCCTCCCGGTGGGACCTGAACTCCTCACCAGGGAGGCGTCCAGGAGGCATCCTGACCAGATGCCCCTCAACTGGCTCCTCTCGATGTGAAGGAGCAGCAGCTCTACTCTGAGTTCCTCCTGGATGACTGAGCTTCTCTCTCTAAGGGAGAGCCCAGACACCCTATGGAGAAAACCCATTTCGGCCGCTTGTATCCGTGACCAGGTACTTTCAGTCATGACCCAAAGCTCATGACCATAGATGAGGGTGGGAACGTAGATCGACCGGTAAATCGAGAGCTTCGATTTTGGCTCAGCTCTCTCTTCACCATGACGGACCGGTACAGCGCCGCTTGACGGCAGACGCTGCGCCAATCCGCCTGTCGATCTCCCGCTCCCTTCTTCCCTCATTCATGAACAAGATCCCGAGATACTTGAACTCGGGATCCACTTGGGGCAGGACATCCCCCCCGACCCGGTACCCCATACTCCCGGAGAACCCCCCACAGGGCTCCCCGAGGGACACGGTCGAACGCCTTCTCCAAGTCCACAAAACACATGTAGACCGGTTGGGCGAACTCCCAGAACCCTCCAGGACCCTGCTGAGGGTGTAGAGCTGGTCCAGTGTTCCACGACCAGAACCAGAACCACCCTGCTCTTCCTGAATTCGAGGTTCGACTATCCGACGGAAAAATCAAGAAACATCAAGAAGCACAAATATTTTTAATTTAAAACAAACCTAAATTTATACATTTCTGATAAAAAAAACACAGAGAACTGAAGCAAACAGCCAGAAAATAATCTGAAGCAAGTTTTCAGACTTTGTTTCATTAAAGCTTCCAGTTCCATTCAAAAGTTAATATTTTTTAAAGTAACTTTCTGAACCATGGAGGTTTAGTTGTTGACTGAACAGAACCTGATGGTCGGGTTCAGCTCTGCTCTTCTCTGAGAAACAAACACAAACATGTAAACAATAAATCTATTTCATTTTAATAATCAAATTTTTTATTTCTCTTTTCAGTCCTTGATGAACATTTTGGTTCTTTGGGTTCTCCATACTTTCAGAGCCAAACAGAAGATCCAGTTCTGGTTCTGCTGTGTTGCCCTGATGGATCCGGTTTCATGTCAGTCCAGTTTGCTGCTGACAAGCGACCCTTCGTTTCTCCTGGTTCTTCTGGTTCTCCTGGTTCTCTTGGTTCTCCTGGTTCTCCTCTGCTGTGCTGCTTTCCTCAGATTTCTTTGAGGGCATTGCTGGTTCTGTGGGTTCTGGTTTTTCTCAGTTCTGCAGTCGAAGGTTCTGCAGCCGCACGCTGGCCTGGTCCTCAGGGGTCTGCTGGTTCTGTGAGTCTGTGTTGGTCTGGTTCTGGTCCTGATGGGGAGAAAACACGGTTAAACTGGCAGTTCTTCCACTGAGACGCAGAAAGTCGTTTCTCCTGACTTCGTCGAACTTTCAGCAGGCGGGTCTGACTGACTCCTCTGAAAAGGTTCTGGGCTCGGCTGTGTGAGGTTCTGTACCTGGTTCTGCTGCAGCTGGCGGCTGTACTGGGCCAGTGTGGAGTACAGGAACTGGTACTGCTCGGTGGTCTGGATCATCCCACCCCTGCACAGGACAGAAGAGGAGAAGCATCACATTTAGACGAAGGTTCTGGAGTTTAACGTTGGGACAACAACACAGTTTTCTAACTTTATGCAAAAGAACTTCAGTGTCCAAGACGGTCCATCAAGCACCAGAACCGGCCCGTGATAAGGAGAACCTGTCAGAGTAAAGAAGCCGCCAGCCCAGAGCTTAACTGACACTGCAGGAGGTATGAGTAGATCTGCAAAGTGTGGAGAAGATTTCTGATCAAGTAGGAAAGGAAAGAATCTGATTCTGTTCTTTGGTGGGCACCGCTAGCTAAAACTAGCTGCCCTAAAATATTAATAATAAACATTGGTTCTACTAATGCTAATCGCTATACCAACATAGCATTTAGCAGAAGCTAATGCTAAAGCGCTAATCCAACCACATGTCGTCCTCACCAGGATCCAATCTGTCATTAATCACCTTCCTGTGTCGTTGTGCTTCAGGAAGTAATTCTGCTGAACAGAACTTTCCCTCATGGTTCGGTCTTAGAGCTGTTGAGTTTTGCTAACTATGTTTTGTCTCATTTATCAGCAGAGCTTCAGTCAGAAAGCAGATTTTAAATCGTTTATTGTAATTCTACGGACTGTAACTGCTGCCCAAACATCCTTCATCCACTTCAATAATTATAATAATAATACATTTTATTTATAGTTACCTTTCTCGACACTCAAAGACACCACACAAAATACATTAAATCAATTAAAAGTAAAATAATAAAATCAATTGAATAAAAAAGCAGAAAGTATCAAATAAAAAAATCTGTTTTAAACAAATCTGTTTTCAGTTATTATTTGAAATGAAACCAGCATTTTAGAATTTAGAAAAATGAATTCAGAGGAAGGTAAGTGCACTAAATGCTCTCACGGTTAACAAACATGCTAACACGCTAAATGAAAAATTAGCTCCAGTGTTAGCGCAGTAGCGGATTAGCAGAAGTATTGCTGCCACTGATTCTGTCCAAGAACATCTGAAGAGCTACAGGAAGTTCAAGGATGGGAATCAGCTTTCTGCTGCAAAGCTACTTTCTCAGATGAAACCATTTCCTGATTGGCTGGAGCATCTGGAAGGAAAACTGTGAGGCGCTATGGGACCTGATGATACCTGAAGCATCATGATCCATTCATGTGAGGTTTCCAGGGGAAAATAAAGAGAAGATCCTCCAAGAGATTCTTCTTCAAAGATCATCAGTTTAGTGACGATCTCCTGATTTTTCCTCCTGATATCATGAGGCTACAGGTTGGCGAATTGCTTTTGGACCTTTCATGATCTGAACCCCACTGAGAACCTGTGGTCAGTTCTCCAGCAGCAGGTGGAGAGACAGAGAATGGGACACCGTCAGTCAGCCAAACGGGTCAGAGAGAACTACAGCATAAAGCGAGGAAATATTCACTCTTTGCAGACATTTGAACAACGTTCTTCAGTAGCGACATGTACGAACATCCAAACCAAATCACCTTCAGACGACCTCACCTGTCGAGTCGGAGCTGACAAACCGTCTCCAGAATGTCCACCTGTCCGGTTTCTCTGAGCTGCTGGCAGCAGATGCTGCTGGCTATGAAGCAACCCGTCCGCCCGATGCCTGCGCTGAGGACACAACACCAGAGCAGACCTTAGAGTTTCACTGCAAGAGCATCGTTTAGATACAAGGAGCGTTCAGGAAAAAGGCTGGAGCCAAAATCCTCTTTCCTGTCTGTCAAACTGCCATGGGTTCACCTGACTCTAATGTCTGAATGAGTGGGAACTGTCTGAAACTGTGATTTTACCATTTCTCATGTGTTACGGTCCATTTTCCCCATAAATACTACGTTGTGAGGACCCACTGCTCCTCTTGGGACCGAGAGCCCCACAGAGGAAGTGATGGCTTTGGGTTAGGCATGTTGTGGTGAGGTGCAGGGTAAGCTGTTAGGCTGTAGAAATTAATGGAAGTCAATGTAAAATCTTTGTGAAGACAGGAAAACATGATTGTTGTACTTTTGCAAATTGCCCATTTCGGACAAGCTCAGGTGTTTTTGCCTGTAAAGAGCGATACGCCTCATTGGGGACCAGTTCATACTCTTGTTCTGATTGAAGAAGATGCCTTATGAATTGAATTATTTATTAATGAGGTGATGGTGTTCGCTGGAGGAGCCAGAGATGTGGTCAGAAACTACCCAGAGGAAGCCGCAGCTCCCTTGGCCACCCCTTGGGGGCGCCACTGCTGAAGCCAGGCCTCAATGTGGTAGATCTACTTTCTTAGAGTTAGCCTTTGAAGTTTGGTGTGAATGAAGTTTAGGGTTAGGTTGGGCAGAAATGCCACCTTTATGGGTCATTTTCACACCGCAGCAGTTTATCTGCCTTCCAGTCTGCGGTCGGCTGTTAGCCGCTACGCTCTGACAGGAAGCAGGGTTGGAGGCATTCGCTGCTCTCGTCTGAGACATTTCAGACTGGTTTTGCTGCTCAGCTGAAAACAGTTTTTCTGTCATAAAGTTCAGTTTTAACCGTTTTTTCTGCTGGTTAAAGAAGAAACAGGTTTGCTCCATCAGGACTGTTGTGTTTTTGTTTTTGATGAACCTCAGATTGATTTTTAGTATTCAGTCTGATCTGTTAGCGGTAGATCATCGTGTTTAGATGATGGGATACATATTTGCTGTGAATCATGCTGATGTTTATGATGCTGTTTTATAAATGAAGAGATTAACTTGGTTCATTATGGTCCCATTTAAAGCTGTTCCTGCTGCGTCTGGAGAAAATGTGACAACTTATGGAAGACAGAGTCCAGTTTTCTGCTGTCCTACATGGTCAGGCTGCTCCACCTTCCCTCCTCCTGTAGACTGGAAAGACTAAAACTAATGACCTGACCAGTAAAACTAAAGTTTTAGATGCAGATCTGGAAGGAAACCAATGCAAAGCGAGGTAGAAAGGCCTGTCTGGTTGGGATCAATCTCTGGTTATGAATGTCTTTTCTCTTTAATTTTGAGTTTGCAAATTAACTATTTGTTCTTCAACATATAAAAAGTGCCTTAAATGACTGAAGAACAGAATCTAAAATGTGTTTGTGTTGCAGTAAACTGGAGGTTAAAGCTGTTTTCTTTCATAAACACCAACCTGCAGTGGACAATGATTGGTCCGTTACCCGGGACGGCGTCTGTGATTGGCTCAAGGGACTTCCTGTGCGTCTCCACCTCCTCCACCAGCTTCAGCAGAGAAACAATGCATTCTGGGATGTGGTGGTCGGGCCAGGAGCTGAACCAGTAGTGTCTGATTGGACGGCGCTCAGAGTTCAGCTGGAAGACAGTTCAAGGTGGCAGGAGTTGGAGTTTCATTAAAGATGGTTCAGAAAACGAAGGTGAAGAAGACAGAGACGATGAAGCTTCTTCAGAACCATCCCACAAATAAACAGAACAAACATGGAGCTTCTGGACCATCAACCATCTCTGAAAGCTGTAAAGAGGAAAAGTAGAATACATTTTTTTATTTACTAAAAGGTTTTAGCGATAGAAACTGAGGTCTATCAGTTCCTGATCCAAAACTGAGGATCAGGAACTAAAACATGAAATCAGAGATTTGACCCGAAGACGGGAAAACAGCGACATCTAGAGGC
The DNA here is from genome assembly GCF_003331165.1 of Xiphophorus hellerii. NCBI lineage: Eukaryota > Metazoa > Chordata > Actinopteri > Cyprinodontiformes > Poeciliidae > Xiphophorus > Xiphophorus hellerii. The sequence continues at coordinate 32,248,125 of NC_045672.1, read as the reverse complement.
TTTTAAAGGTAATAACCAATTTTAAATTGCTCCTTAAAACTTATTTTTATTTGTTGGCTTTTAATTGAGGCCTGATACTGTTGTGATATGTTACTTATATTTTATTTTTTTCTTGTTATTACTCTTATTCTTTTGTATTATTATTTTTTCTCTTTCTCTTTTCATTAACTTATTTTATTGTTATTGTTTTTGTACAGCAGTTTTAAACCTGTTTTTAAAATGCTATGAATAAATAAATTTGACATTAGAACTAGAAAGACAGAATTCACAGAAAGTTTTACAAGAGCACAAAAAATGAGACAAAACTAAAATAAAAACTATAATAACCACAGACCACGACGGAACCATGAAGCTTGAGTTTGTCTGAACTTTGTTTCCTGGTTCTGTTTTTATTTCAGCTGCAATTTGTTTTAAAAGCTGGAGTTTAGACATCCTGACCAACCAGGGTTTAGATCAGATCAGGCATTAAATATTTTCAGCCTGTTGGACCTAAAAACATGAACAGGATCTGAAATGAATCTGTGAGAAATCTCCACAGGTGAAACCAGATATTTACATACACAGACACATTTTGTCCTCACTGGCTGGAGTTAAATCTTGTTTTAGCTTAGCTACAATCACCATTTTTTTTTCCATTTGCTGAATGTTAGAAAACTGAGGGATAATATTTTTCAGAATTCAGAAGTTTACATACATTTGGTTAGTTTCAGGGATAAGAATGACTGGTTAAACTTTTTGGTAACTAAAAATAGAAAAGTTTGGTTTGATTTAACCTCAGTCAGGAAAAATGTATATTTTTATTGAGTAAATAGATAGATATGTACATAACAGAAATATTTTATATTTTGTGTACTGTGTTGGACTCACCTGGATCTGCAGATCAGAAATGATGAAGCCGTTTTTTTCCCGGCTGTCTTTAACTCTCAGCAGGAATCTGCCGAAGCGACTCGCCTGTCCCTCGTCTTCGTCCCTCTGGATCTCGTCCTGCCGGTCCTCGTCCTCCTCCTTCACCTTCGTCCCGTCCCTTGGCTGCGGCCAGTACGGCTCGCATTTCTGAGCAGACACACGTCAGACGCTGAACGCCGCGGACGATCTGGTGATGATTCCACAGAGAGGAACAAACCAGCGCACCTCGTTGTTCTCCTTCAGCTTGGTCACCATGACGATGATGCTGCTCCGCTCCTGCCACACCATGTCCCAGAAGTCTCCCACAGTGTGCAGCATCGGCCCCTGGGTGGCGATGAAGGCCCTCGGAGCCCCTCTGTAGCCCTGCAGGACATCCAGACCATCAGAGCTCAAAGCGTCTCTGATGCGACTCTGACTCCAAATTCATAACAACACAGAGTTTTTTTTTTTTTTAGCAGAGTTATAAAGTAAAAAACTAAAAGTACTTTGTAGATTTTTCAGGTATCTGTACTTCACTTGAGTATTTATCTTTCTGACCAACTTTTACTCTCTACACAAGAAATTTCTATACTTTTTACTCCTTACATTTTCACATATTCACATACTCGTTATTTCCATGATAAAAAAATAACGATGGAAAAAATCCACCGCTCACACAAGAAGAGTGTTACAGTGTCTGTATTCAGTTGGATGCAACGGGAGGTTTTCAGGAACCTGTTGCTTTTTACCAGGTTGTAATTATTCTGTCAGGCCAACTAGTTTTGGTGAAGAGACAGAAAATCCATTCAAATGATTCCAGCAGCGGAAACGGCTGATCGGAGGTGTGAGGTAAACTTTCGCTACGTCACAACTTATTCAGTAAGTTTCCAAAAACCAGGATCTAAATGTAAAAACATTTTTTCCAAACTGAGGAGGTTATTTCAAATTTTGCCGTTTCTAATGCGATACTTCAAAATGAGCATAAGAAACGTTGATGGAAACACGGCTAACGACTCCAGACCTGGAAGGAACAAGTCACCTTTAAACGTTTAAACCAGGAACGGCCCCATACGGGAATCTAGGCTGATATCAATATCCGATATTAATATCCCTGTTACGTCAACAAGTGAAACAGCTGATCACTCATGTGAGGTAAACGTGTTTACTCGTTTTTTCAGAAAAACATAATCACCTCATCGTTTGACAAAACTGAGGAAGTTGTATCGAATTTTCCATCTAACTTTTCTGACATAATCCCTCAAAATGGCCATAAAATTTTCTGATGGAAACACGGCGACTGCAAGCTTCCCAGGTTTTACAGCCCAGATCATCACTCCTCCACCGCCGTGCCTTAAAAGTTTAGGACTCGGTAAAAGTCTTTTCCTCCGTTGCTTCTCCAGGGTCACTGCTGATGTTTTCCCATCTCACTGAATCTGTCTGCTGTAAATCATCTGGATGCATTGAAGATAAATTTTATGTCATTTGTTCAAACATTTCTAAGTTAAAAACCATTAAAATGGTTTAATGTCATGTTTTGATAGTTGATTCTATGCTGATGACTTTGTGTTTTTGTGTTTGTTGTGATGTAAAGCACTTTGAAATGCCTTGCTGCTGAAATGTGCTTACAGATAAAATTTGATTGATTGATTGATAAAATGCTGCATTTCTTCTGACAGATAACTTCAGTTCTTCACACAGTAACTTTCATTTGCACTAAACTGCCGTCTTCATTTCATCTGCTGTTTTCTGGTTATTGCATCAAGCAACCCGCAGCTTCTTTACATCCCCTCAGCTTCTGAAACCAGCCCACTTCCTTGACGCCATCAAACAGGAAGTTAACGATTAAGACACTTTTGTTCCTCAAAATCAACTGTCAGGCATTCAACCGGCAACTCACGAGTCACCGGCCAGACTTATCAGAGCAGGTGAGCCAAAAGACGGAGCCGCAGGTGCCAGCCTTATGAAAACTGTTAGTACACACACTCTACACACACTCCTGATGCGGCGGAGTGAGGGATGCGTGGGCGGCGGAGAGGAGGGGGTGAGTCAGGGACAAGTCACTTCCTCCCTCACTTCCTGTGGCTTTTCTGGTTGTCAGACTTCCACGTTGACAAACTGGCAGCTTGCACCTCAACTTCTTTTTGCTTAGCCATTAGAAACAAACACACACACACACACACCCCACCCCACACACACACACGTTTGTCTAGAAAAACAGATAAGCCAGAAGACGCCCACGCTGAGTGACGGAGCTGTCACACACTCAACCAGCTTCCTTTCTCTTTAATAAAACCCAGAAGGCAACATGTTTCTCTGTTGCTGAACCTAATTAATCGCAGCTGTGACACTTTAATAATAAGACAACTTAGCAACAGCAGACATGTTCGTTTTAACTTGAGCAGAAGATGCTCAAAATGAACCTTTTTGCCCTGGAAATAACAGTTTCTTTGTCTTCCAGCCTCATTTTGCACACATTGCTTTCATTCTGATTAATTTGGTTCTCCGTCTATCGGTCGGTGCTGAGGCGGGGAACATCCTGGACATCACAGGACAACACACACACGCCACTATGCACCCCCACACACAAACACACACCTAAAGCCAGCCCTTAGAGATCCGTCAACCCGAGGCCACGTTCACTCAGCAGGCTGACGACGAGAATATTCTGATCTCTGCATCCCACAAAACATCTAATCTTCCCACTTCCACTGGGTTTTCAAAGCGTCTTAACGCTCATGTCACATTTGATCAACTTTTCTTTTTTTAAAAATCTTTATTGATTCTCAAGGAAGTAACATTTACATGACCTTTGGCCTCTACATCACAAAACTAACTTCAATATTTGAAATAAGGTGGACTAGTAGACATTACATTATATTTTACCGTCTTTTCCGTCATTAACGTGAAACATGCGTCATAATTCTGCAGCAGAAGAAGAATCTGGATGAAAACAATTTCTGATCATGATAATAATGAAGCGATGAAAGCAGCCCGAGTCAGTGAACGCATCACTGACTCGGATTCCTGGTCCGACTCCACATCCAAACAGAACCGGGTCAGACGCTGCAGTCAGTGCTCCATTAAAGGCTGTTAGCTGTTAGCTTTGGATCAGCTTCCTTCATCTGCTGGCCACGCTGACGCTCTCAACAACCTTAAAATCCATGCAGAGACGGCGGCCATCTTTACTGTCGCAGACGCCGACGTTCTTCCAAAAACTCAACAACTGTGGTTAACAAACTTGGTGAATTCAGGATGATGATCCTTTCAGCTGGATTTGCTTCCAATAAATCCAGAAATCGCTTTTGACAATCGCAGAATAGTTAATGAAATCTTTGTTTCACTGTTCTGTCACAAAATGCACCTCTGCATGTCTTCAGATTTTATGGTGACTGATTAATATCTGGCTGCACAGTGGCGCAGTTGGTAGCACTGTTGCCTTGCAGCAAGAAGGTCCTGGGTTCAATTCCTGTCTTTCTGCAGGGAGTTTGCATGTTCTTCCTGTGAATGAGTGGGTGACCCCTGCCTCTCGCCTGGAACGTTAGCTGGCGATAAGCACCAGCATTAGAAAATGGATGGATGGTTAATATCTATCCTGGTTTACAGTTTCTAAATCACACAGAAGCTTTAAAATCTCCTGGTCCAGAAATTGGAAACTTACATGCAGATGATACAGGTTGTTACCTGAACGTTTAGTCTGACCTGTAGTTTGAGTTCTCCTTATATTTTGGACCATTATCTGCTGATAAACCCAGTGACCACACATTTTGAGTTTTCATTTCTAATGTTCATTTTCATGATAGATGTACAGATTTACAGACTCTAGTTCATTGGTTTGAATGAAGTAGAGTTGATGGCTTGTTTTATTAATGATAATCTATGATGTAAAACGTTGCAGCTTTGGATTAGTTTATTTTTTTACAGTGTAAGAGGTGATAAAATGAGAGAAGTTGGTTATACCTGAAGCTCTAGTTTAACAAATGGCTTAAATGGAAAAACTCACCAGTACTGATTCCACAGACAGTTAACATTTAAAATGAACATGTCAAACTAAACAGAAAAAAGTGACTACTTATTTTCCACTTTGACCAAAGTGAAACTCTAATCGGTGTTTTCGTTTTCATTCTTAGAGATGTTTTCCACTGCGGTAAAAACCTTCCTGTTCGCTCTTCACCTGTTTCAGATTACAGATTAGATTTAATCTGCACTTTTTTCTTATTTAAGTGTAATTCAGATACTTTCTGACAGCAGGACGTTTCAAACTGACTTTAATCAGCTGGAAACAAAGCAAAGCTCTCACCCTGACATAGTTGGCGTTGATGTAGCGATCCGGACCCGGTTCTTCCTCCAGGTTCTTCAGGATCACCCGAGTCTCTGGGTCTGAGAAGCAAACCGCAGTGATGAGTCGGAGGAGAAGACAAGAGGAGCAGAGCTGCTGCTGAGGCGCTTACTGGGCAGGATGGTTTTGTATCTGTCTTTCATAATGTGTCCCGGAGCGTCGAGCTCGGCTGCGCTCACGAAGTTCGGAGGAATCTTCTGCAGATGAAAGCAGAACAATATGAATAAAAAAATGTATTCACAGTTTTCCTGTAATCCATCCAGCTGCTGGGACAGATGCATTCAAGCAGCAAGCTGGACTAAACAGGACTTTGGTTTGATTTTATTACTTTGGGTTTAGTTTTGTATAATTTTGAGTTATGTTTTATTTTATTTGTTGTATTTTGTTCTGTTCTGTTGACTGCTCCAGATTTGGTTGTCATTTGTGTTTGTTGTTTGTTATGGCTTAGTTCATTTCTCTGTAGAAATTAGAAATGATTGTTTTTAGTGTTTAGCTCAGAGCTAAATTTCTAGATAATTCACTTTGGTCTTCTGAACTTCTTTATTAATCGCTTCATGTCAAATCTATAATTGTAGCTTTTCCTCTTGTCTTGTTCAACATGTCAGCTAAAAACAGGATGAGACGTTTGAACGGCACCACAGATGCTAATCAATGGATCTATAGGGACATCAGCATTGAAGTGATTCAATTTCACCAGCAGGTGAATACAGCGGTTCTCTGGACCCAGCTTTTATTTTGATAGTCCACTTCTACTGGTGAGCAAGTAAATTTACAGAGAATTAGCTAAACATTTAGCTAGCTTAGAGCTAACTAAATATTTTTTCTATATCACTGCTAAATATTTATTTTGGAGCTAAAGAGTTGGATTGATAACTAAATATTTAGCCTCAAGTCTTTAATGTGGAGCTTAATGTGTAAATTGGAGTTTACCAGTTATTTATGAAATGCTGTAAAGCAAGAGGTCAATACTTTGACAGATTAAACCAAAACTTTTTTTATAGTTTTGAAATGTTTTATTTTTACCCTTTAAAATTAAAAAAAGGGAGAATTTTCAGTGGGTTAAATCTGTGGTGCTATGGTAAGAACATTTTAAAGCAGTTTTGCTTTAGTCTTTGAAGGATAACTCTTTACCTCCACCTTAAATGTTCCTTTGAAGCCCTGAGTAAAACACAGAGGAACCTCACCTGGTACTCCGTGTTCAGAGCGCTGGTGTCTGCCGCAGCTTCCTGTAACTGCGCATGTGCAAGCGATCGGGACGAGGTATGTAGCAGCTGAAGCCACACCTCTTTGGGCGTGGTCACAGAACAAACTGACTCCGCCCCCAGATTGCTCACATCCAATAGCAGCGACAGGTTGGAACCCCGCCTTTCGAAAATAAAACAATTGTTTTGAAAAGATTTTAAAAATAAACAACATTTATATGAATCTTTTACATTCTGCGGATGTTTCGGTGGGAAAAATGTTTTTTAGAAACTGCTTCATTCATGCTAAACATTTGATGCAAAGATTTGTTTAGATTCAACTTTCTACTAATTGAGATTATTTTTGAAATGCAGCAGAAAATCTGGATGTTAGAGGATTAAATGTGACTCTTTCCTTTCTGGACGAAACCTAATTTTCTTGGCTCAAGATTTTAACCATGAAAGAGCAACAACAAAGTAACAAAGTCAATGTGTTTGAAAACTAGTGAAGTGAAATTCACCCAAATTTAAGTAAACTTAATATAAACTGAACACAAGTCAATTCCAGTTCAGTTCTAATTAAGTAAATTCTGAATAATTCAAATTAATTTCCAGTTTAATCAAGTAAACATAAATATCTCCATAATGTCACATATAGTTTTAAAATCACACTTGATTTCTATTAACTCAATTTCAATCAAATCCAATTTAATTATGTACAGAAAAGCTCTAATTTATCTCTATTTACACAATTCCTTTTCTGTATGGTTTCAGCCCAATTCAAATCAGATTATATTTAAACTCCACATCTACTATCTGCTCCCATTCAAGTTCAATTGAGTTACAACGATGGAATCAAAGTTATTATAGAGTGTAAATATATTTTGTGTGCATTCGGTTGTGCATTAATTGTCCAGCTGAGGAAGCCAAATCATTCTCATTGATTCTGTAGTCATGGTTCCTGGAGGCTCCTCACCGTTCCTGGAGGCGGACTGAGGCTTTCCGAGGGGGCGTGGTCAGTGGCGGCGGCGTCACTGGTTCCTCAGCAGGAACGAAGCTGAATGAGCTCATTATGAGTGTTTTCTGTTGAAGACGATTTATTTTCTGAGCTGTGCTCAGCTCCTCAGCTCAACACCATGCTGCAGAAAAACAAAGACAGCATTATTGCATTCTAATCAAAAACCACATGTCAACAAAATAAGCAACATTTTCAATTGAAAAAACCTTTTTTGCTGCTACTATGGAATAAACAGGAATAAACTCAACAAGAAAGATATTTATTGCTTTTAATCTGTTATTTAGGTTATATAAGTTTTGGTTTGTCTTTCAGCTTTATGGAGTTTCTCTGATCATTCATGGAGCATTTTTACAAATGCAGACTGTGGACGCTCACATTAGCATTAGCTGCTACATGTTTAGCATTGAGATGCTATTTTAGGCTAACATAGCTTCACTGACATGCTAACTCCTTTTAGCACAACTTGAACACAACGATAATCTTTCAGGGCCAATCAAATCATTTAAAAGCAGAAGTTAACCCTCAGTGAGCCGAGAGAAGAAGCTTCATCGCTGCTGTTAGCGGATGTAGCTTGTGCAACAGCTTTATGGACATACCGGAAACGTGTGAATACAAAGGTTCCATCAGGAACTTTTACGTTAACATTTTTATTGCATTAGAATCTATTTGAATGTATGAATAAATTAATGCTCTAAAGTCAGTTTAAAATAAAATTTCCTCTGTCCGTCTCTTTGAACACTCTACCTTTAGCTAGAGACATAAGACAGACTTTCTGGCTGAGCTACGTTTTAGATGTTATTGCATTTTATGTTCAGTATTATTTTTGTTTGTGTAGTTTAGTTCTCAGTCTGGTTTTATCTTATATATTTCAGTCAATTTGGGGGTCTGAAAAAAGTTGCAGTAAAACAAACTTGTTTTTAGCTGTGGCCTTTTATCACATTTATATGGAATTTAGTTTGATTTTACAATAAATAACTGTAATGTAGTTTTATTTTACAGAAAGGAAATATTGTGTTTTTATCCTGTAATGCTGTAAATAATTATTTTAGCATAATTTATTTGCAGTGTGTTTCTAGTACAGCTGGAAGAGCTGGGTCTGCCTTTACGTGTTTTAATGGCAACACCAGCTATTCATTACCAACAGAAAAACAACAAACTTTCTCCAAAACCACCAGGACAAGTAACTAGATCCAAAATACAATTTATCCAGAAGTTCAGCCAAAATGTTGCACAAAACAAGACAAGTCAAAGAAAATAAATCAACATATAAAACAAGTATCAAAAACCTGCACATTAAAAATACATAATACAGAATAAAGACAATAAAAACAGCATAACATCTTACTCTGAGCCAAACCTCACTGACAAAAGATTTAAGAGACTCAAAAGCAGGAAGCAAACATGCCTGTCTGAAATTCAAAGGCCAGAACAGAAAAAGTTCAATCTCCTCTCAGTTTCCATCTCGTTTTTGATCAACTAAAAAATATCCGGTCTCCTGATCTGAGGGTCCACAAAGGAAGGTACGGCTGCAGTAAGTCAGATAGGTGGAGCTGTGGATTGTTCCTCTTTTGGGAAACAGACACTGAATATTTACAGATTTGTTCAAGAAATTGTCTTCATCAAAGGCCAAACCAAACCAAGCAAAACATGGAGGAAACGGGAAAAAGCCTGAAGGCATTTAATGCATTGACTGCATTCAACACAGTTCTGACCGCTGGATGCTTCAGTAACTGCCTGATAAGAATGTTTCCCCCTCTGGTTCTGTTCTGACCGCAGGATGCTTGGGAATCGGATCAGTTACACCTCATCACATCCACATCAGACTGTCTTTCCGGGTTCTTTGCTTGGCATCGAGCAGCTTTTCACAATCAGTGAGTAAAGTTTGCATTAGTGCCACAGAATAAAAAGCATCTCAAGTGTGAAAATTTAAAGTGCAGGTTAGCAGATCGCAGCAGATCGCAGCGGAACGCAGCAGAACGCAGCAGAACGCAGCAGATCGCAGCAGATCGCAGCAGAACGCAGCAGATCGCAGCGGATCGCAGCGGAACGAAGCGGAACGCAGCAGAACGCAGCAGAACGCAGCAGAACGCAGCAGATCGCAGCAGAACGAAGCAGATCGCAGCAGAACGCAGCAGATCGCAGCAGAACGCAGCAGAACGAAGCAGATCGCAGCAGATCGCAGCAGAACGCAGCAGAACGCAGCAGAACGCAGCAGAATGCAGCAGATCGCAGCAGAGGTCCAACATGGAGGACAACAGACCCAGCAGTGTTCCTGTTCACTTCAAAAATTCCCAAAGCTTTAGGAAACGATGCAAACCTGTTACTGGGGGTTAAAGCCAGCATGAAACAGCTGAACTTTGACCTTGTTAACGGCAGAGAGCTGAGGAGCGCTGTGGTCACACAGCTACTCATTTCAAATAAATGCAAGGTGTTATCTTCTGTTCTTTACGTTTTATTTCATTAATCATTTATGTTTCAGGTTATTTAAGTATTTCTACAAAGTTTCTCATATTTTATTCAGAGAATAAAAAACAAATTTGCATTCAGTCAAAGAATGCAAATATAACGTTAGACTCCCTGTGAATTAATACAATCATTATTAACATATTTGACTAGGACATGACTAGGACATTAAGAGATTTGACTAGGACACCAAGCAGAAAAGAAACAATTACATGTTCAGTTTGTTAGTTTGACATTAAGCAGTTTTTTAAAAAAATGTCCACCAGGTTCTGACTGTCCGTGTGGGCTGGGTTCAGATGGGCAACACCAGATCTTAGAAATGGATTCAAGTATTATTCATCTATAACTGAATACCTGAACGAGTGAATGCAAATCAAAAGTTTTCCCTCTCCAAACAGCTGAATGCCCAAACCCCACACATGTTGAGCTTTTAGCTTTCTTGCTACGTTAAACCTGACCACACTCACCATTCTGATCTCCGCAGATCCTCTTTTCTTGCTTCTCAGGTTCACTTTAAGTTAACTTTAAACGTCTGACGTGTTTTTGTTATGAATGAACTTCCTGACGAGACGAGGCTCATAATCCAGAGTCGTCTGACAGAAACCGAATCGGCTCAAAGTCGATGTCTGATAAACCAGCCACTGCTGCGATGAGGAGGCATGTCTCTCTATGATGAAGCAGAAACTGCTGGAACGGACCTCTGGGTGTGTGTGTGTGTGTGTTAGAGATCTATGTTTCCACATCACTACAGATCTGAAACGTTTCAGTTTGTCTCTGTCGGAAGAGCGTTTCCTCAGAGCAGGAAGTCAGCACGCCCACGCTTACTCAACGCGCAGAACACAAACACCACAGACGATACGGCCAAACATTGAGTCCAAACGGACTACTCTGGACTCTGAAGGCCAACAACTGAATATTTGGCAAAAAAAAATAATAACGAAGGGTCACCAATATTCTCTGCAGGGGTCACAAACTTCCTCTGAGTTGTTCAGTTATTCAGCAGACGACGGTTTTGAGCTGATTTTTAGCTTCTCTTTAAAAACATGCTGAAGGTTTGTTGATGGGCTGAATTTTTTCAGTTTCAGTTTGAAGGATTTGGCGAGCAGACGGTTTTCAAATGTCAGCAGGCTGCTTTGACTCTTGAAGCCCACATCACTACACTCCCACCTCTGTGCATTTGCTGTGGTAGGCCAGGATCAGCCTGACCTGACGTGATTTTTACGCTGTGGTGGTGAAGGTTGAGGGGAGTTTGACCTCATTTCTGACCTTCTGACCTTGACTCATTTTTGCTTCTTGTCACAGTTCAGCATTTTTGGTTAGCTTGGCCACGGCTCGCTTCTCAGTTCAATAATAACAGGAAAATCCCAAGAACTGAGGCCCTTAAAGCTGCAATATGTGGCTCCTATAAAATATTTGTTTACATATTTGTTGATGTCTCCTGAAATGTTTGCTGGAGATAGGCACCAGCACCACTCCCAACCCCACCAACCGCGTTAGGAAATGGATGGATGGACATATTTGTTGAAACTGTCAACATGTTGAGACAATTTATGACAGATAATCTGTGAAAAAAAAACCCCCAACCTTCTCTGCCTTCTCCCAGTGATAACTAGAAACAACCAATGAAAGTCAGGAAACGGGTCTTAGCGATGTCAAGCACAGTCCTTGTGGCGCTGCTCATCCCTGCTCCCGTTACTGTCTGCTACAATGCAGCTAGCATAGCCTATTATGAATGCTAAGGCTAGTTCGCATAGCCACTGAATATGGGCGATAAACGGTTTTTCTGTAACGGTAAGTTATTAACAGCAAGTACATGAGGTGATTGACAGCGCTAAGATCCACCTCGTCGCTCTGATTGGTTGTTTTGTTAATTTCTTCAGACAGTAATAGTAGCTCAGGGAGGAGGAGGCAGAAATTGATCTTTTCACAGATTATCTGTCTCATAATCTGTCACAACATGGTGACAGTTTTAACAAATATGTCAAACAATGTTTTTTTTAATGAAAGTTGCAAACTGCAGCTTTAAAGCATGAATGGTGTTAAAACTTTTGTTGATAAACTAAAGCAGAATAAAAAGTCAAAAGTCTGTAGGACCTGCCATAAAGAAAAGGTGAAACCCTGCAGGAAAACCTTTCAGCTGCTGTGGAGCAAAAGAAGAGCAAAGGTCACAGGATGGAGGAGGAGGAGCTTAGTTCCCAGGAACAGTCAAAGTCTCAGTCCTGTGGTGAAGCTGCGGAAAAAACAGATCACAGAACCAAACAAATAAATGTGTTTTCTTAAACAGCCATGGTTTGATGGGGATTGGGTTGAAGATGGGTCAGAGAGATGAGGGTTAAATTCAGCTTCTCCACCTTATCTCAGTGTCCTTAAGCAAGGCACTGAACCCCGAATTATGAACAGATCAGTGTATGAACATGTAAATAATCAGAAATGTTGTAGGGGGAGTGGCAGAGCTTATCGTAGCAGGGGTTCATCCTGGACACCCGCATGCACCCCCCACCCACCCCCACACACACATGCACGCACGCACGCACGCACGCACGCCTATACAGGTATTTGTGGCATAGGTGGACATTTTTGCCAAAGAGGCCCGGAGGTGGTTTAGATGGACTACCCTTTCTCAAGTGCTTAGAGCAAAGGGAGGTGGCTTAAAAAAACTGCAAAAAATCTGAAAAAATTGAGCTCACCTTAGGTTTCAAATAGGAGCTGCACAGCATTTTTTTTTTACATCAACACATCAACCTGTGTATTTGTGTGTAGTGGCACACACAAATATATTACCTCAAGAGTAAAGCAATTACAGAGATTTTCAACTGACACTAAATCCTGACTGTATTTCTTACTGCTGCCACTGGGGGAGTTGTAGGCTTCATTTACAGGTAAACAGCATTTATAATAATAATTATAATATGTGAAAGTTGCTACAAAAGTTTATGTTTTCTGCCGTAAAGCCTGGGGAGATCAGTTAAAGGAGCAGAAGGAGCAGAAACTTGCTGATTGATCTTACCGGTAGCTCCATGTTGTTCTGTTTTTGTCTCATTTAATCCTCCTGACTGTCTCCTGATCAGCTGTAACGTCAACATGATGAACCTCACTGAATGCAGATCTGACCTGCTAAATCACCCACCAGACCAGCAGCTGGACTAACCAACCAACTAGCTAAGCTGCAGCCAAACAGACGCGAGCGCCTTGCCTCTTTCCACCCTTCCTGAAGTGAAACGTACTGTGAAACCAGGGGCAAGAAGAAACAAGTGAACTGAGGGAAAGTGATAGTAAAGCTGCAGGAAGAGAGAATATCGAGTGAAGGGAAAAGAGAGGCAGCAGGATTAGACTTGTCTTGTTTTTTCTGGCCGTTATTACCCTGGTTCTGGGTGTTCAGGTGGAGAGACCTGAGGGAGGAGAAAGGGAGCGTGAGTCAGGCAGCGAAGGAGAGGAAGAGAGGGATGCTCCAGGCACTGATTATTAACACACCAACGGCAGCGTTTCATGAATCATTTATGTCAAAAGCAACAGAAACGTGTGCGTTAATGTGCCGCACAGTCTCATCCAAGCAGAGATAATAAGCAGCGACCTGATCCTGCTCCCTGTCATGACAGAGTGAAAAACAAACAGATAAAATCCAACAGTGAATCAGCCTCACGCCTCCGCTTTGTTTTCCATTTAACAGCCCCAAACTGAAAGTTTGATCCTTTTAACCCCAAACTGACGGCATTAACAGGATAAAAACACTCTCATTACGAGGCCTGACAGCTTGATGCTGTTTTAATTCCTAATCAGAAGCTGCTTTATCCCAGGTTGGTCTCTAAACAGAAACACAAAAAGAAGGGAAGAACTGTGAATGTCATCAGCACCTCCCTCCACCGCCGCCTGCTTCGCTTTAATCTGATTTTAAAGTTGGACAAATTGGTTCAATTTGGTGCAGAAGGGAGGAGACTGAGCCTCAAAAACAGAGGAAATGGATCTTCTGGAGATAAATTAAATTGTGCTGAGGAGAATGAACGGAGCTGGATCTCAGCTGTTTGGGTCAGTCGGACTCTGGCTGCGGTTTTATTGTCGTCAGCTCACAGATGTTCCTCAGTCCTTTGCAAACATACAATCACCTGACCTTCAGCTGGTCTGGTTCTGTTGGACTACAATTTAATTACTTCTTAGCATTTTTAATATTTTATAAAATAAGCTTAAGTAGTTACTTAAAAATGTGCCAATTTTTTAGTTGATTAATCAATACATAGTTCCCACATGTCTGAACTGGAAGTGATCCACGACATCTAGGTAGGCAAGCATAAAGCACAGATGAACCATGACTCCCAGACCAACAAAAAGAAAATATAGTGACAATCTGGACCAATGTGCAAGAGAAATATATATCAACAAAATGGCTGCTGTCGGCGTATGAGACATGATAATGCAACATGTCTGACAATGTGACATGTTCTGAAAATTTGAGTTGTCCTCTGATCTCCTACCATGACATAGTTTGCTACTTAGTGAATACGAAGAGTTTATACAACATGGAGGAGCTTCACCTGGAATCCATGGCTGCATACAATCAGTGTTTAAACGGATTTATGAAGGACATACAAACTCTTCAGGTGAAGAACGAGGTTCTGGTGACTGGCAGAGTAAGCTCATGTACAGTAACACACAAGTAGGCTACATGTCCGTCTAAGCTAGTCTAAAAGCTACATTAGTCAAGCTAATGTTGCTAATTCGGCAATAATTAGTAAATGTCACCGATATTTATCTTATTACACAGAGGAGCGTACTCAAAAACTGCAATCCAGTAATAGTTTTAATGTACTTATAATGTTAGAACAGAGGCGAGAACTGGTTCTAAGCTTGTGACTTGTTTATTGTTGTCATAGCAACTCCATAGTATCTGCCTACCAAGATGGCTGTCAGTGACAAAGTTTCTAGAACTGTGATGTCATGAGACCTATGTACTGATCATCAGAATAATCAATAGAGTGATTGTTTATTAAAAGAACAAATAAATAACATTTAAATACCAAACACATCAAATACATAGTGACTCATACAGCTAATAATCTTACAAGTCATTTTTTTCAAAAAGCCATTTTTTTGTGCACAAAACAGCTTTCGGAAAGAGAAAACTGTGATGATTTTCTCCCCACCAAAAAGTCACTTTTAGCAAAAAAATTATTTAGGAAATTATTTTAGGAAGGTTTGACTGTAGAGTCTTCTGTGAACTGAAGAATATTAACTAGGTGATTGTTGAACTTTGGTCTCAGTCATTTACAGCCTGACATAAAGAAACTTCTGAAAGTTTGTTATTCTAAATTTCCTTTGGATCAACCTGGGAAGCATACATTTATAATCCACATTCAATTAAAAACACAAATAAAACCAGTGAACATCTGCTCCTGCTGACTGGCTGCAAGTCAGCCTCTTTATCTGCTGCACAGTTTCTTCTTCTGGAGGAGAAATAAAACTCAAAGTCAGCCTGCCGAGCTCTTCCTTTGATAAGTGAGTATAATATAAGACAAAATTCAATTTAAATATTAGATTGGAGTCATTTCTTTCATTGAGTGAATAGATTCATTTATGCAACCCAGTTCAGAGATAAATCTGTTTCACTGAAATAATAAAATAAAAGTAGGACTAACAAAATGAAAATCAATCAAATAAACAATAGTTTGCTAAAATTTTAAACTAAAATCTTGCATGAATATACAGCCTTTATATCTTAATCAGAAATAAACAGATGAAATACATAAAACTAATTCTGGTTTAGAGGAAACTCCAAACGTCTGAAGGTCTGAACTGTGGCTGAAGGTTTCGACAGGTTAGAAAAACACCCTGAAGCTCCAACATGAAGTCACCGAACTGTTTAACGGATAGTTTTAGTTTGGAGATCTGCTGCCTGCCGTTAGGTTGGCTTCACAGACAAACAGAAACAAATGCCCTCTCCACTTGGGCAATGTTGCACCCAACTACATCACTGTGCCACACTTAAAGAGCATCTAAAGTCCCAAATCAACTTTGTTGTTTTATTTGGGACTTAGATTTAGACAACCTTTACCTGTCTAAATTGGTCCTTAAGGGTGTTATCGTTATGTTTCTGTGCAATATGTGACATTTCAATACAATTTCTTTAAAATTCTGCAATATTTGGCCTA
Organism: Xiphophorus hellerii; assembly: GCF_003331165.1. Taxonomy (NCBI): domain Eukaryota; kingdom Metazoa; phylum Chordata; class Actinopteri; order Cyprinodontiformes; family Poeciliidae; genus Xiphophorus; species Xiphophorus hellerii. The sequence goes on along the minus strand of NC_045672.1, from coordinate 32,232,102 downwards.
AAACTGTCTCAGTGCTGCCCTCTGTTGGTGGAACAATGGCTACTGCAGTTGAATTTTTTCTTTTGATTCCAACAGACCAGTTTGGTTGATGTCTATGTCCCTGCCCTAACTTTGGGTATAAGACCATCTCGCCTCCTGGTGGTGAGTCAGGAGATGGACTAGCAAGTGGCGCCTAGGGGGCGACATACAGTAGCTCCCCTGGAAACGTCATAGCACCCCCATTACACCTCCAAAAATATTTAATTTAGGGGTGTTATGGGGGTTATCTAATTATACATTTTTAATTTGTCGTGGCCTTTTCTGCAAAAGACACAAAATTTTCAATAAAAAAAATCTATTATATATTGAGTATAAAAAAAAACAGGATTTGAACTTTGTGGATGCGTATCATCCGGGAAGCAATGGAGAGGAACAAGTAATGCGAATATGGATCGTTTTTTGCAACCAAAAGTTCCACGGATGGAATCAGAGAAGGATGAATTTTTGGAAGCAGACTCTGACCAACAAAGAAATATTAATCTGGATGAAGGAGAAAAACTGTGCAGCTATACTTCCACCGCTGCTGAGAATGCTAACTGTGTTAACACTGGACAGCTAGCAGATCTAAGCAGAAGTCCTCAAGATGGACCAAGACCACCACTTCTGCAAAAATACCTGCCACGGTTGTTTGGAGTGCAACAGAGAGCTTATTTTAAATGTGAACCAAGATATGAATTTATCAGAACTCAGCAGAACCTGGAAGTCTTGGAAGAGCGATGCTTGGTCTGAGCCGCTGGGTTCAATAAAACATTTAGTACCGCACTCTGAACCAGGTAAAAGCTAAATATTTAAATATCACTTTTTAAGAACTGCTACTCCTTGCAGTGTCATTTGCAGTAAAAGTACATCATAATTTACATAAATAACTGTATAATTTAAAAGAAAAACATACTAGTTTCTAAAGATTTACTCAGTAATTCAGCAGATCAACTTTATATTCTTGGCTTCATCTGAATAAAACTAGGATTTTCTCTTTCATGAATTGGTAATGATATTAAAATTAAAAAAACTTTATACTCTAAAAGATGCATATCTATAATCAACATAATAAAAATACAGATCTTTGCTGAATTTTTACTGTGTTCAAGAATTCAAAGCAAACCTTCAGACAATCAAGTTTTCATCACCTTTCCCTCGTTCTCTTCCTCCTCCTCTTCCTCCTCTTTTGCTTTTGATTTTCAACTCCGTATCCGTCTTCCTCCTTTTTCTCATCTGTTGCTTTCTGTTGTTCTGTTTTTATGTCTACCTTCTCCGCCACTTCCTTTCCTGCACCCACCCACTCGCTCATTACCACACACACACACACACACACACACACACACACGCGCGCGCCCGCACACAAACACTGCGTTCCCCCATCCAAGGTTATGGGTCCCCTTCAGACTGCACGCCACAGGCTTCTGCATTGTTTTTCTGCGTGTTTGTGAAGCCCACAGCAGCATCTCTCAACTAGCTGATGTTCCACAGCTTCTTTCCTCTCCAGCTGTTACATGAACAGAACAGAGGGTCCAAAGTACATTAACCGGATCTGTTGTCTTTATCAGAGTTGAAAAGAAAATTAACAGAGAAGAGCAGGCTCTGCAGTTTACCATCAAGTCCTTCCTCACATTTACGTCCAGTCATAAATAATCTTACATCAGACGATTTATCTTTACGTTCTTCTAAGCTTCTCAGCATCTACAGTCTTAAAAATGTTCAGAGTAAATATCTGGAATCAAACAATCTTTGGATTTAACTAAAGGTTAAATGACAGGAAATAATTGGAAACAGGAAAAATAAAAGACAATAAAACAAAAAAAATTTAAATATATAATAAATATTATAATCTGAAAGACTATGTCTCTGTCTCAATGTAGAGTATCTAAAATATTAAATCAGAAATCAAAGATGCTGGAGGCTTGACAGTGACAAGCTGCTAGCATAACATCTCTGGCACATAGTTGCTAACATTTTCTGAACCTTTTCCATTTATCTTAAAAAGATGAGGCTGATTTATGGTTATTGGACCAAATCTCTAATTTTTTAAATCTTTTTTTGCCACATCATATGTTTTGTGATTATTTAAATTCTCCAATTTTCCAGGTTACAAAACGCGGGCGACCAGATATCTTTTTTCCAGAAATGTCCACATTTCATGTTCTGTTCAGGGCTTTTGAGGGATTTCATAGACTGATAAAAATGTTTGGGTTTTCATCAGTTAGCATATTTAAATTGAGTGGTGTGATGCATGAAATATGACAGCCTCTCATTAATGTGACGTCCTCCCTGAGCTGCTGCCTAGTGGTTGTTGTTTTCCGTTCATGTCCAGAAGAAACAAAGAGCTGCACTGCTGCTCAGGTTTCTAAATGGGCAGCTGTAAGTTTACAGACAAACTGGAAAATAAATTTCTTTCACAACTTCCTGGATGCATCAGAGGGTTGGAAAAACCCTTCGAGTTTGTCGTTGGATGTTGTCTCAGATCTGACAAGCTGAGGACAGTCCACTATTTGGCCTTGTCTCACCAGTTCTTCCACAGGCTCCTCTAAATGTCCTGCGATTGGTGATCTGAGTTCGTGTGGCGTCTCCATCCATCCATCCTGTTTGTAGTTTGACTCAAACCTTGGGAACTCATTCCTCTGCTGAGAACATTCATGTTCTGGTTGACCTGATTTCTCAGCAGGGTGTTTGTCCAGAGTGAAACTGTTTTCAGGTTTTAGGAGAATCTGGTCAGGCATGTGACGCTTCTGCAGAAAACCTTCAGTAGAAACAGGTTAGTTTAAGTGACAATCACTTCTTTATGACCTCTGACATCAGTCATGTGCAAACTGTGCACATCTCTCTTTGCTTAAATAGCTTGGAATGTTAACCCACAGTAAAGTATTGTATCCAGTTATTATTTGACATCTTTAAAGAAAATTATTTTAAATGTACAATTATCTTTTTTCATCAGAGAAATATTTGTGTAAATAACTCCAAATTAAGCTCCTTATGTGTCGTATCATCTCTTTAGCACTTGTTGCCTTTATTTCATTTTATTTTGTATAATATATGGTTGACTTCCAGTTTTTGATTTGATGCTTTTATTTTGATAAGAGAGCTTCCTTTGTTTATATTACAGAACGGCAACTTCACCACAAAAATGTATCTGGTTATTATCGGCCCCCTAATGTATGTTTATTTTGTAAATAAGGAAATTTCTAATATTGATCAGGTTGGAATTGTGAATTTGTTTCATTGTAATCAAATAGAGTATAGTTTTTGAATCAGAGTTGATACTTTTAGTGGTTTGTAGCTTACGCTGTCTTTATGTGTGTGTGTGTGTGTGTGTGTTTGTACGTACAGCTCTTAAGGTGAAACTTCGGGTTTTACTTCCAGTAAAATGTTCATCAGTAAAGCCACAATCCTTCATTCACAATATGAATAACAGCCTATTATGTAAATGTTTTTAGAAAATCAGCATTTCCTTTCTGCTTTCAGCTGTTTTTGCTCCTTCTGCTCCTTGTTTTTGTGGATGAGAGTAAGCAGAGGTCAGAGGTCAGCATTATTTCCACAGCTCTAAATATCAAGTCACAGCTCTGCCTCAGAGGCTTCAAGGCAACTAAAAACATACAGCATGTTCAGTCAAACAACCAGAGGAGTTTCAAACTCCTCTGCAATTATTCCCCTCCATTTGGACGTAAAATGATGAAGACTTTTACGTCTCGGTTATTATTGCTCTGCAGTCCCTGCCTGCTCCTTACCGACACTTATGACAAACTGGGTTATTAGCACTCATGTGTTTCCTATAAATGGCTCAATCCAGAATCTGCTAAGCAAATCTCCCTCAGCAACAATAAGAGCCAAACGACTGAAAGAATCAGACCGTGGAGCGTTGATGAAGCTCAGCGAGGCCGACTTCAGCGACTCCCTGTGAAGCTGTTTCATTAGTTTCTGCAGGAAAATAGTTCACTGTGGAGTCACAAGTGAAATACTTTAATTCAGATGTTAATGCCACACTCTGTCGTCTGGGTTGTAATGGGACACAGGGAGCTGACGACGAGAAGAAATGGCAGAAATGAACGGGAGAAGGATAAACTGGTAGAGATGGGAAAGAAAAACAAAGAAAAAGAAAGGATGAAAGGAGGAGTAGAGCTCTATTTAAATTATTTATGTGCAGTTTAGCCCAAAGTTATTCAGACATCCTGCAGATATTTGAGAAATTTGTTTCTGATCAGCAATGAGGAGTTTCTTAAGACAATAAAACTGTAAAAAGAGAACATCAACTTAAAAATATGGATTTTCTGTTTAAAACTTTCTATGCCCTTTTTAAAATGTAGTTTAAATTAAGTTTACTTATATGACGTCAATTCACAACAAATGTCATGTTAAAGCAAAATTTAGTAGAAGAATCTTTATTGGTTTTCACCAATCAATCACTTTGATGAAGCTTTGGTGATGAGATAGGAAGGCCTTTTTGCCATCACCCTAATTTTTAGCTCTCTACACAGATTCTCTACAGTAAGGAAGTCGGTACACATAAATATTCATATTCGCTCCGTCAGAAGAAACATGGGTAAAATTTAAAGATTACTTTAATCTAATTCTAGCAACGGTGTGAATAATTTTAGGCATAAATGTGTCAGAGGGACATCACAAACAAACTAGGACATGATTAGATGAAGATACACGAAACGTTTTTCATCTGATGTTGAAAAGGGCAAAAAGTGATGCAGTGTCGCCCTCTGGTGGTGGTGTTGTAGATTACAGCTGCGCTGATGTCCTGCTGAAGGTCCGACCATCTTTGGGAACATTCAGACAAAAGAAATCTGAGGCTCCACCTTTCTGCAACCTAAAGAGATTTAGAATTAAATTTTCTATTTTAGTTCTGGGCGGGGAGTTCTGTTTTCTTTCTGGCTGTTTTCACACCTGATAATCCAGTAGACTTGGTTTGATTGGGGATCAAAATTGAACATTTGTTATATTTTCAGGACTGTAGTTTGCATTCACACTAAACTGTGTAAAACAATTCAAACTAAATGAAAAAACCTTTCCCCCCCGTCGCCTGTGGGGGCGCTGCACCAAGAACTACTGAAGGAATCGACACAAAAACCTCTGATGAAGACACTGAGCGGAGGCTCTTTTTGGCTGGTGTTGGAGCCTATTAAAAATTAGACTAATGTATTTTTTGCTAAATTATTAATGTTAGAGATCTAAGGTTATGTAGATCTATTGTTGTTTATTTGTTTTGCTTAGCCCCTCCTCCTTGTCAGTCAGTCTCCTGCTGTGATTGATCTGATTGTTTGGTGAAGGAGTGAGGAGTGAACAGTTTTTCTACCACAAATTAACGTTTATATTTATTTTTTTTGTATGAAGTCAACTCGGAGAATATTTCTGTTATCTTTATAAGTACCATACCATACCAACTTTTTTATGAAGCACTTTATACACCGACAGGACCAAAGTGCTAAGTAAAGAAAACTCTCTGCGAACGTCTTGTATGAAAGCCTTTACCTCCTCTACTCCACGTCTGACCACCAGCCACTTTTTCCTCTAACGGTGGAAACGCGCAGCTGTTATGGTTGTTTTGACACAGAATGCTCTGCGCTGTAGTTCACTTCCTGCTTTGGAACGGTTTCTAGCCAGGTTGCATTCAGATATGTTTTCAACCATGCAAGAGTTCACTTCAACCGGAGGTTTTTAGGTGGATCAGAGTTCGTTTTTATAGTCCGTTTTGGAATTCAAATTTACATTCTCACCTCCCAAACGAATCAGACTTTCTAGACCAGTGGTCTCAAACGAGGGCCCTTTAGATGTGCCTCTGCTGCATCACCTGAATGGAATAACTAGGTCATTCAATCAATCAATCAATTAATCAAATTTTATTTGTATAGCACATTTCAGCAGCAAGGCATTTCAAAGTGCTTTACATCATTACAAACACAGAAACACAATGCAATATAGAATCAATAATCAAAACACGACATTAAGTCAAGTTCCATCAATAAATTTGTAATTGATTACATTTCAAATACAATCCTAAACAGGTGGGTTTTTCAGTTGAGATTTAAAAGAAGTCAGTGTTTCAGCTGTTTTACAGTTTTCTGGAAGTTTGTTCCAGATTTGTGGTGCATAGATGCTGAAAGCTGCTTCTCCTCGTTTGGTTCTGGTTCTGGGGATGCAGAGCAGAACCAGAACCAGAACCTGAGAGGTCTGGAAGGTTGATACAACAACAGCAGATCTTTAATGTATTGTGGTGCTAAGCCGTTCAGTGATTTATAAACTAACAACAGTATTTTAAAGTCTATTCTTTGAGCTACAGGGAGCCAGTGGAGGGACTTTAAAACTGGTGTTATGTGCTCTATCTTCCTGGTTTTAGTCAGAACGCCAGCAGCAGCAGTTCTGGATCAGCTGCAGCTGTTTGATTGAATTTGTTGGACAGACCTGTGAAGACGCTGTTGCAATAATCAATACGACTGAAGGCTCATTAAGGCTCTGGAGAACTGACCTACACCAGGAGGAGGTAATTAAGCCATTTGATTCCAGTATTTTTTATCTGTGGTGATGATGACTCTTTTTAAAAACAATCCAATTGAGTGTTAAAGAATTCTGTAAAATGTATTTTCTGGTGGGGAATAAATCAGGACACTCCAACTTTTATGCCTTCTAATGATTAAACTCACTATATCTGTATCACCTCAGCTGTGAATGCCATAGTGAGATGCAAAGAAGTCTCTGATCTCTGAAATCAGCTGTGTCATGCAGAGTCTGCAGGTGGAAGACATTCAGATTAACTCTCTATATGCACACATATGTCAATCCAAGCAGGTTCCATGATTACTGACCAAAATACGTTGAAAGAAGTCCAAAAACCCGTAAATGTCCTAAAGTAGGGTCTTGGTACTGCTGTTCTAGTTGTGCATGTCTGTACAATCTGAGAAAGACATGAAAAGTCTGAGCTTCAAGGAAACCTTTTGCCTTGTAAGAATGCCAGAAAGAACGCAGAGAAACTTCTGGTACATTGTTCTTTGGGTAGGAGAGCCTAAAACTCAATTATTTAGACTCTAGACAGAGAACATGTCTGGCATAAACCAAGTACAGCAGTCCAGGAGAAAAACTTCATATCAAATGTGAATTATGGAGGAGGAAGTGTTGTATGCTTTGCTGCAGCAGAACCTGGTCAGTCCACCATCGTAGAAACCACCATGGATTGTACAGTGTATCAGATGAAGCTTCATAAAAATGTCAGACATAAACTGAAAGCTGAGACAGAACTAGACCCTGAAACATAACAAGGACCCAAACATACCAGTACACCCACTAAGGACTGGCTAAGAAGTAACAAAAGGAAAGTCCTGGGCCTAGTCAAAGTCCAGATCTTGGTGTCTTTGATAAGCTAATGGATGACTTGGAAATTACTAAATGTACAAGAAGCCCCAAAAACATCTCACAGATGGAAGTGAGAGGTAGAACAAATGTTCCTCAGGCTGATGTGAGAATAGATGGAGACACGTATCGTCTCACTGAAGCATCATCAGGCATTTAGTTATAGACAGTGTCAAGAAAATCCGAGCTCTTGGGGCGTGCCGTGGTGGCGTAGGGGTTAGCGCGACCCACATTTGGAGGCCTCAAGTCCTCGACGCGGCTGTCGCGGGTTCGACTCCCGGACCCGGCGACATTTACCGCATGTCTTCCCCTCTCTCCTTCCCCCTTTCCTGTCAGCCTACTTCATGAAAAGGGACTCTAGAGCCCACAAAAAGACCCCCTGGAGGGGTAAAAAAAAAAAAAAAATCCGAGCTCATCCCACTTCCCCATGCTGGAGATTTTAGTTTAACAGTAATAATAAATAAAGTTATCTTTAAAATGAATCACTCAAGTGACATCAAGGCCCAACAGTAGACTTAAGTGTCAATAAAATAAATCTGGTTGTGTGTGTTGTTTTTGTCTAAAGCAAACTTTGCTTTAATTCTACTTTTTTCTATCTAATCATAAGAAATCATAGTCAGTCAGAGAGAGTCATTAAACAGGAAAAGCAGGTTTCCTGGAAAAAGAGGAAGTAAGTTTCCAGCCTGTAGATTTATAAAAATAGCTGAGACTATTCCTTATCTCAAAGGTTAAAGTTTTAAAGAATTAAATCTAAACATTTTGAGTAATTTGATAAGATTCAAAGTAAAATACTTATATTAATAATGGTTTACTTGTAATAATATTTACACGAACATTTGTGGGAACACTTACAAGAAAAACAAGTAACTGTAATTTTAGTATTAAATAATTAGAATCATGTATTATTCTTTGGGTTTCTTTTCAGAAAAACATCTGTAATAACTCACATTAGGATTATAATAAGTATAATTAATAAGTTATGGTTATAAAATCATAAATGAATGATAAATCAGAGAAGCTGAAGAAAATAAATGTGATATAAGTTATGGTTATAAAATTATAAATGAATGCTAGATCAGAGAAGCTAAAGAAAATAAATGTGATATAAATGTGATTTTTACATTGAACTTGAAATGGTGTAAAAAGGTGTAACTGCAATTAAACATCACTGATATGTTGGAGGTAGAGAGTAGGTGAAAGGTGAAAGGCAAGGAACTAACAGGAGAGCAGAGATGATCAACACCTTATTTAGGTGAAAGGTTGTGCAGGCAGCAGACATCAGGACATAATGTCGGGACATAGGAGGTTGAGCAACCCTGAGACATTAGCACAGACATCAGGAAATGTCTGTAAGACAGTGATGGATATGAGATCATCTGTCTGAGCAGTCAGAAACCCTATAAAAGGTGGGTGCAAAAGAGGAACCTTTTGTTGGATCCTCCGGGCAGCTTCGAGCCAAGAGATGGACAAAGAACTCTGCAGCTGAAGAAGAGCCGGGGCCACAGAGCCGAAGACTGTCCTGCCATGAGGACCAACCCGTCAGCCCTGCAACATGTGGCTTCGAATCGCACTTCTCTCATCGGCTGGGTTCAGACCCCAAAGACAAAGATGAAGACAAAGACAAAGGCAAAGACAAAGAAGAAGAACTGGTGCCTTTTTTCCTGCCAGCACCAAGTCCTGTGTGACCTCACCATCCATGCGGAGAAGAAGATCATCAGACCTACAGAGATTCCTGCCTTCGCCGATCAACATCTTCCTCCTGCTGCAACACCTTCTTCATCATCAAGCCAGGTCTGGGGTTCGAAACGCCAAACTCCGTCCGTCTCTCTCAAAGGTTCCCTTTTTTTTTTTAGTTCTCAGTATCAGCAGTAGGGAAAGATAGACTAGATGATTGATTTTACTTATTTGATTATTTCTGCTACTGAATTAAGCTGTACTGACCCTTGCAAAACTGCCTTACTAATAAAATATTTAGCATAAAGAAAATCTAAAAGATGTTGTGGACATTCAGTTAATGAGTCACCTTAAAGTTCTTTGATGGTTGTAAAATAGCTGTGATGTTTGATTCTGGAGAGGAAAAAGTTTAAAATGTTTTTAGGTTGCTGGTAGCCCAAATTTAAAACGTCATCCTTGGGACTCGCCCGAGTCACTAAAACCTACCTGGTTCAATAACAAATGCAAGTTGTAAAACTGGGACTGAGATATTTGGCTGTTACTTTCCTGATATCGGTAGTAGTCTGACTTGGTAATCCTGATCTAAATTACTACTGTTATTAATCATTGCCCTAATCAGATATTTAGTTATTTGCAGTCAAAAGTAGAATCCTACGACATCGATAACATGTCTGTGAAGGAAGCGGACAGAATGTAAATACTGCTCAGTTAATCACTGAGTAAATTCAACACAACCGAAGGGTCCAGACGTCAATTTAAAAACTGAAGTTAGTTTTTAAATTTATTGATACAAGACAATGAAATTCACCAACAACAAGGTTATAGAACCTGATTTCTGTTAATCAAATAGAACTTTGTGACTTCAAAGAGCTAAGCACCAGTTTCTGGTCGATAACGTAGCAGCTGAAGACAATAAACTCATGCTCCTCTGATCTGACACCAAACATAGATCCTGAAGTGCTTTAACTGTAGAATATCGACACATGCCAGTCTGAAGAGGAGTAATCATTGGCCATCTTTTCATGGATGACATAAAGCTGCATGTCAAGAACGAACTAGAAATAACTCACTGATCCTAACCCTGATATACAGAAAACTCACTGGAACATCATTCAGACTGCAGAAGGTTTCGAATTGTTTCCAAACAAGGCAAGGTGATCACCGCTAAACACAGAGCAGCCAGCATGAAATCAAAAGGAATCATCTCTAGACCTCTGTGACAGGATTGTCTTGAGACATAAATCTGGAGAAGGATCCAGAACCTGCCCTGTTTTTAACACAGGAGGACTGAAGCTGGTTTTTGAGTCTTCAGGATGGCCGAATGCTCTTGTCCTCTGCCACAGAGTCCTTCTGGCATGACAGATCCCACTTCTGACATCAAGAATGTGGTGGAAATTCCTTATCAAACAGCAAGAGAAACCACTCAAGAATTGATAAAGTTTCAACTTTATCTTTCAAGTGTTTTATTTGAAGGCAGTCAAAAGACTCTGAATCCAAGAGAGTCAGGAAAAGCAGAGCAGCATTTCACAGATACGTCCATTTTTAATACACTTCTGTTATCAGAGAGTACATTCCATACAAGAACACTGTTCTGGACAGAGAAGCAGAAGTGGCAACATCAGCCGGTTTGGTCCGGTTCTAATCAGTTCTTATGGTAAGTAACTCTTCACGCTACCAGGAAAACGTCCTTGGCCGAATCCTGGAAGATTCTGCAACAACTTGAACACTTTGTAAAAAAGTGACAAAAACGAGAACAGACAGTGACTTACTCAAAGATTTCCACTTCACAGACAAACAAACTGAAGGTATATAAAGTCTGTGTTTCCATCTCTGAGACATCCTGTGACCAGAAACTGCTGCTGGAACAGACTCTTCAACTAATCATCAAAACAAGGTGACATTTAAAGTCCTACTGTTCATCATGATGCTTTATGTCTTGATTGAGTTGATTTGTGATACTAATTATGAACTTTCCTAACGATTCTTTCTACAGATGGCTGCCGGTCTTGTCTTCACTCTGCTTCTTGGTCTGAGCTTTGGACTCTGGGATGGAGCTGATGTAAGTATGGAGAAGGACTTAAAACAATGACTGGTATGTCCCTGTTGTGAGCTTTGGCTGACTGACGTAGATCAGATGGAGCAATCTGAGCCATCATTTGGTCGAAGTTCAATGAGGAAACTTTGTTTTGTTGGGAATTTTGTGCTAAAACTTTGGGTTTTTCCGTCCACAGGCCGGATGTCGACTGAGAGGTACGTGCTTCTTTTATTGTTGGAGTTTCTATAATCTAAAAAACGACAATTACTTTGTGAGAAATTCTTTAAAAAGATAGGAAACTTTTGCTTTAATGGGTCATCCTTTCAGCAAAAGTACAGGACTTAATTTCTGTATAACGTAAATTAATAAATTGTTTAGTCAGTACATATTGTATGGAAACATCCCATCCCACAAGGCGGATAGGTCCCAGTAGTTTTTACAGAAGGCAACTAAAATAACTGAATCAGAACCAATAAATGTGTCATTTCAGAGTTTTTATTATGTGAATATATTTTCTCATAACTGTCATTTCCTAAATCATTTTGTTAAAATGCAGTATCTTTACATGATTATTGATTTAATTTAACATTGATTATGCTTTTTTCATAATTATTAATTGACATTATTCCCATTTTCATAAGCTGTAATTTGGATTAATTTCTCATATTTTTTAATGTATTTTTACCATAATGTTTGAAGAAGCTGAACCTCTTGACTGTGTTTAGTATTAAAATGATGCTGATCATCATATCTATGTATTTACCTTCTTTCTTCATAGATGCCACAACAAGTGTTTGTCCTGAAAGTTGGACTTGGTACGATGGTCGCTGTTTCAAGTTTTTTGAAACTCGCAAGACCTGGGATGCAGCTGAGGTACAACAGATGTGATGGTCACAGCAGATTTGCTACATTCAAAACGAATGTAAATTTATTGATATAACACAATAAGATTAACCAACAACAAGGTTATAGAAACTGATTTCCGTTAAACAAATAGAACCATAATTTCTAAAGGTCGATATTCAGCTGCACCAACTGTCTCACTGCACAGAGGAAAGTTTAAACCTGTTTTGTCTTTTTCAGTTCCACTGCCTCTCATTCAAAGGAAATTTGGCCTCAATCCACAGTGGAAATCAGTACAACTTCATCAGAAACCTTGTCCACAATGTATCTGGAAGAGACACAGAAAGTTGGATTGGAGGTCATGATACAACACAGGTGAGAATTTAAAACCATATAAATAACTCTGTTTGGTTGATGACTTTTTATGTCAAGATGCATTTCTCATGGCACTTTTTGTAAATGCTTTGAGACGACCTTTGTTGTGAATTGTTGTTATATAAATAAACTGAATTGAATTGAACAGGTGTTCCTAATAAAGTGGTCAGTTCAGTCAAATACATTCCAGTTGATCCTGGTTATAACACGATGCAGTTAATTGCAGATTAGAATAGCAATTGGTCAACAGTTATCTCAGGAAACCCAGTTAGTTGTATTGAATAACTGACTATGCTAAACTCCCTCATGCTGAGGAAGCATGTGGCAACAGTGCAGAGGAATGAGAGGAGACCTCCAACAGAACCAGAACCTGCCTCTGTTTTCCACCGGCTGCTCTGACCAGCTGAGGGTTTTAAATATAAACGATCCAAACACAGTTCATGTTTTCTATAATGAGTGACAGAAGTCTAGGTTGGTTCTGTGTGATTTGTTTGCATAGGAACTTAAAACTAAATGTTCTTTCAGGAAAGGTACTTTTTTTGGACTGACGGTTCCAAGTTTGTGTTTAATTCCTGGGGCGTGCATGAGCCAAACCATGCCGTTTCAAACGAAGACTGCATGGAGATCAACTTTCTTGGTATTTATTACTGGGAATTGACAATCTGTAATTTAATAATTTCATTTAAATGTATGTTTTCATAAGATCTTTATATCCAGTGATTTAGTAGGTGGGAGTCTGTCCTGTGATTGGTGGGTTGCTGGTTCGAACCCCTGCTCTCTTTGTCTCTTTACAGAACGAGATTATGTGAATGATGAACGCTGTGACAAAGAGCTTCCCTACATCTGTGCCAGTGTGCCATAACTTTTCTCTTCTTATGCCTAATAATCTGAAATGCCCATATGGCTTTCCTGCTGGTGATGTCACTTCCACCTGGATGTCAAGCCTCGATGACATCACTGCTGGAAGAACCTGATTTCACTTCATTTGACCACTTAAATAAATGTTTTCTTTCTCTGAATTTTGATTGTTTGATTTAATTCTAGCATTTAATCAGTGGCGGGCCGTGCATTTCACACCTCGGCCTTCAGCAGTGCTCCGTCTGAATCAATCCAACCCTCAGTAACTATTTTATGGCTATAAAACTTCTACAGCTGCGACACACATAATAAAGCATCAAAAATAACCTGATAAAATTGCAATATTATTTAGGAATATAGCAACATTTTACTCACCAAAAATCCTGATTATTTGTACACAAAATCCATCCTCCTTTCTTTCCTCAAGAAGATTTCAATTACTCTGTTGTGCAGATTATCTGTGCGTTTCACGTTCCATGAAGAAGTCCTTTTCTATCGCCATCGAAGCTGATGCTGAAAGTCGAGCCTGCCCGGTCCTATTTCTGGCATAAGTTTTAGTTAGTAGACTGAAAGTGGACATTATTAAATCCTTTTCCCGGTTGTGACAGGCTTGCTAGCTCCGGAGTTGCCTGACCTAGCTTAACAATGTCCAGCTTTTCTTGAAAAGTCCGTCTTGAAAATGGCTTTGACAGTAAATCTCCAACCAAATCCATTTCTTCTCCTCCTTCACCCATTGTGGGTTGAAAACCAGCTATTAAATCAACACAACAATATCTTTGCTTGTGCAGCTCGCTACAGATGCAGCTTGCTAGCTCTGGCTAGTACACGCTCTGACTATCCAATCAGAGCGTGTGAATACGCTGACGTTTCCGTACGCCTGCTAGAGGGCCTTGGTGTCGCCAACTCAAAATCTGATTGGTTGAAGCAACAGTTTGATCGACATTTATTTTATGCTACAGGGCCCGCAGAACTGATTGTGAAGGCCTCCAGGCAGATTTCTTTGACCCTGGCAACAAATAGCGGCTGAAATGTGATTAAATGCTTAAATATGAAAATACACGTCTGGAAGCAGCACAGCCAGGGGGACTAGCAATGAAAGGAAGCGGACAGACCATTTGGATTTATTTAATACGTATTCATGGACAAAATATAATTAATATCAGTTTGTGATTCAGATATTTTTAGGCCAGCAGAGAAGGCCTTGCAGGCCCTGACGGCCCACCACTGCATTTAATATATGTTAACTTAATCCCAACAGCCTTTGGTTGACCATGGAAATGTTAGGAAGACTGAGCTGCTCTTTTCTGAAAGGCATCTTTACATTATAATGACCATCTTGAAGAAATGCTGAGTTGTCCATAATCTTTAAAAATCTGATGTCTTCCTTTGACATTCCTTTCTCGTCTGTACTCCTTTCATTGTAGTCATGATTGTACTGGTTTTTAACATCTCTTGCAGGTTACACAGATATTCCTGTTGACAGCAGCCACATCAAGTCCAGTTTTACATCCAATGTTCTTGCTGTCTTGAAGAGGGCCATTAATTACCCAACCAAGTACAGTCTTTACTGCACACGGGCCATTCCCTTGGTTGCTGACAGCGTCCCAGGGTCCCAATACCTTAGGGGTGTTGGTACCAATCAACTTGTCAACATTGGCATCTATGCAGTGAATTTGAACATTGGAAAGGTAAGGCCATTTTGCCAGCTCTTGTTGTGTGACAGTATTTCTAGAGGTAACAGACATTTTGTTTTGTGTGAGAACCCCTGGAAGACTGTCAAAATGGTTACTGTCAAGCCCAGCCACTTCCAAACCACTCAAAGCATGAGTGGAAACCTCTCTCTTTCCCCATGGCATTTAAAAGGACATTTGTTTTTCTTCTAACTATATTTAACCTTTGCATAAATTGCATAAATTGTTCTGAACATTCTGTTCAGAACAATTTATTGCGGAGGAGAAATCTGCTGTTCGGGCCACAATAACTGTGGAAAAAAAGCCAGATTTTTAAAGTGAAAAATAATATATGCCTTCCATGTGTGGCATTAGTGGCATCTGCTATTTAAATTATAAAATATTATGACCGACAATGCCACCTGGGACATTAGCCCCAGAATTATTCAGCTTCCTATACTTCAAATTAATTATTTATTTTCTCCAAAGTTTAAAATAGGCCTACAACAATAGAATATATGCATAAAAAACAACTTACAAACTTCACAGAATACACAACATATATATTGCACATCAGCTCTTCAACATCAAGCTGTTTTCAAACCCAATTAATAACTAAGCAAAGAAATAAATACAAAAAAGAACACTGCAAACAAAACAACAAAAAATAGATCATGCAGAAAAAACAAATGGCAAAAAGCAGAACATGCAGAGCAAATGAACCAAAAAATAGCTAAACAAAACATGCAAGCAAATGACAAATTAAACCTAAACGCAAAAGAAAAACAACTACAAACTGCAAATAAACATGCCGAAAAATTATAAGGACTCGCCATGAGCGGTTGCACACCGACCTAAATGAAAATAAATTATTAATTGGGTAAATGACAACCCCCATGTCCCATGAACATTCAGGTTAGGTGCGCGCACCAGGAAGCAGAGGGGAGGGGGGAAGCCACAAACAATTCACCACCAAGTCCCACAACAACTCGGGATCTTGGTTAAGAACCCCACGCACTCTCAGAGAGCGGAGCAAGACCACCAACCCAACTGCGGTCCTGAAAACAATTGCTCGACATCTGAGGAAGAACAGGATTATGGAAGTCAACACCACGCCATCTCCACAGCTCAGTACAAATGTGTGTGAGCATGCACACTACACACTTAGCTTTAAAGGCTATGTTGGTGCTGCCCATCACTCACCTTATAGGTGAACCTGCACTAACATACCACACATGCATTGCATGGAAGGCAGTGCTGTCAGGTTCAAATCAACCTAAACGCTTTCACACAGACACAAGAAGAGAGACACGTGATTAAATTTGTACTCAAGGAGAGTAAGAGAGGAGAGTGTGATTATTACAGTCTCCAAAAATCACTCCGAGGTTCCTCTCTTCCTGCTCCTCTTTTATTAGAATCAGGGAGCCCTGGTTACATTAGTTAGCAGCTGCTGGAAGGAGTGGGGCAAACAAACACCATCTGCTAACACACACTAATAAATCTTTTCAATACAATGGAATCTCCGGTCTTAGTGCTGGTGAGGTCTCAAGCGTGTCTCTGGGTCACAAGCTTTGACCTTTAGCCTTCGGGTGTTTTTCCTATCAGGCCAGCTCTCAGTTTTGGCCCCAGAGTGGTTGGCATCTGCTTCCAATTTGGCACATTTATCAGCTCCCTGCAGACATTTGAAACACAACTCAAGTTCCAGAGAAACACAGAAGCATATATATGGGATTTTATTTACAATTCTAACAAGTACATTGGCTTGCTTTCAAGTGTTTTATTTGAAGGCAGTCAAAAGACTCTGAATCCAACAGAGTCTGGAAAAGCAGAGCAACATCTCACAGATACGTCCATTTTTAATACACTTCTGTTATCAGAGAGTACATTCCATACAAGAACACTGTTCTGGACAGAGAAGCAGAAGTGGCAACATCAGCCGGTTTGGTCCGGTTCTAATCAGTTCTTATGGTAAGTAACTCTTCACGCTACCAGGAAAACGTCCTTGGCCGAATCCTGGAAGATTCTGCAACAACTTGAACACTTTGTAAAAAAGTGACAAAAACGAGAACAGACAGTGACTTACTCAAAGATTTCCACTTCACAGACAAACAAACTGAAGGTATATAAAGTCTGTGTTTCCATCTCTGAGACATCCTGTGACCAGAAACTGCTGCTGGAACAGACTCTTCAACTAATCATCAAAACAAGGTGACATTTAAAGTCCTACTGCTCATCATGATGCTTTATGTCTTGATTGAGATGATTTGTGATACTAATTATGAACTTTCCTAACGATTCTTTCTACAGATGGCTGCCGGTCTTGTCTTCACTCTGCTTCTTGGTCTGAGCTTTGGACTCTGGGATGGAGCTGATGTAAGTATGGAGAAGGACTTAAAACAATGACTGGTATGTCCCTGTTGTGAGCTTTGGCTGACTGACGTAGATCAGATGGAGCAATCTGAGCCATCATTTGGTCGAAGTTCAATGAGGAAACTTTGTTTTGTTGGGAATTTTGTGCCTAAAACTTTGGGTTTTTCCATCCACAGGCATGTCAACTGAAAGGTACGTGCTTCTTTTATTGTTGGAGTTTCTATAATCTAAAAAACGACAATTACTTTGTGAGAAATTCTTTAAAAAGATAGGAAACTTTTGCTTTAATGGGTCATCCTTTCAGCAAAAGTACAGGACTTAATTTCTGTATAACGTAAATTAATAAATTGTTTAGTCAGTACAGAAGGCAGCTAGAAACGCTAAGAAAGCAAATTATTTTCTGAATAAAATAGCTGAATCAGAACCAATAAATGTGTCATTTCAGAGGTTTTTCATTTGAATATATTTTCTAATAACTGTCATTTCCTAAATCATTTTGTTAAAGTGCAATATTTTTAGTTGATAATTGATTTAATTTAACATTGATTATACTTTTTAAATAGTTATTAACTGACTTAATTCCCATTTTCATAAGCTGTAATTTGGATTAATTTCTCATATTTTTTGGATGTATATTTACCATAATGTTTGAAGAAGCTGAACCTCTTGACTGTGTTAGTATTAAAATGATGCTGATCATCAGATCTATGTATTTACCTTCTTTCTTCATATTTCTCAGAAATTACAGAGGTTGACTGTCCTCCTGGTTGGACTTGGTTCCAGCGTCGCTGTTTCCTGTATGTGAATGATCAAAAGTCCTGGGCTTCAGCAGAGGTACAACAGATGTGATGGTCACAACAGATTTTCTACATTCCAAAAAAAGAATGTAAATTTTTTGATATAACACAATAAGATTAACCAACAACAAGGTTATAGAAACTAATTTCCGTTAAACAAATAGAACCATAATTTCTAAAGGTCGATATTCAGCTGCACCAACTGTCTCACTGCACAGAGGAAAGTTTAAACCTGTTTTGTCTTTTCAGAATGACTGCCTCTCAAAGAATGGAAATCTGGCCACATTCCACACTTCAAATGAGTACTACTTCCTCAAAAACCTTCCCTACACGACAACTGGCAATTACACAAGAAGTTGGATTGGAGCTCATAGTACATCAATTGTGAGAATTTAAAACCATATAAATAACTCTGTTTGGTTGATGACTTTTTATGTCAAGATGCATTTCTCATGGCACTTTTTGTAAATGCTTTGAGACGACCTTTGTTGTGAATTGTTGTTATATAAATAAACTGAATTGAATTGAACAGGTGTTCCTAATAAAGTGGTCAGTTCAGTCAAATACATTCCAGTTGATCCTGGTTATAACACGATGCAGTTAATTGCAGATTAGAATAGCAATTGGTCAACAGTTATCTCATGAAACCCAGTTAGTTGTATTGAATAACTGACTATGCTAAACTCCCTCATGCTGAGGAAGCATGTGGCAACAGTGGAGAGGAATGAGAGGAGACCTCCAACAGAACCAGAACCTGCCTCTGTTTTCCACCGGCTGCTCTGACCAGCTGAGGGTTTTAAATATAAACGATCCAAACACAGTTCATGTTTTCTATAATGAGTGACAGAAGTCTAGGTTGGTTCTGTGTGATTTGTTTGCATAGGAACTTAAAACTAAGATGTTCTTTCAGGACGGTACCTGGTTTTGGAGTGATGGTTCCAAGTTTGTGTTTTATTCCTGGACCCGAAATGTCGCAGCCGAAGGGAAAAAATGCATGGACATCAATGTAGAAGGTATTTGTTACTGGAGATACCCAATCTGTAATTTAATAATTTCATTTAAATGTATATTTTTATAATATCTTTGTATCTGGTGGCTTAGTAAGTAGGAGTTTGTCATGTAATCGGTGGGTTCCTGGTTCGAACCCCCACTCCATTCATGTCTGTTGTGTCCTTGGGCAAGACACTTCATCTGCCCTGCATGCTTTCTGCAACTGATCAAATCATGTACCAAGTCTTTGTCAAAGGTTTGCAGTCAGGATTTGTCTCTTTGTCTCTTTACAGGACAGTCACTTTTGTTTGGTGCCAAATGTAACACGAAGCTTCCCTACATCTGTACCAGAGTCCCATAACTTTTCTCTTCTAATGCATAAAAATCTGAAATGCCCATATGGCTTTCCTGCTGGTGATGTCACTTCCACCTGGATGTCAAGCCTCGATGACATCACTGCTGGAAGAACCTGATTTCACTTCATTTGATCACTTAAATAAATGTTTTCTTTCTCTGAAATCTGACTGATTGATTTGATTCTTTTATTTAAAATATGTCAACATTGCATTTATGCAGCAACTTATAAATTTACTGGTAATAGTTCTAAATCTCAGCTATAACTTTATGCGGAAAAACATCAGAAATCAGAGCACCTACACCAATAAACACTAGAACATTTCACTCTTTCCTGCCAAAGTGTGCCCTTTCTTTGGAACACAGTGTTCTTATGCTGAAAATTAGCATCAACGCTAAAGTAATGTAGCAACATAGAAACATATAAATATTTCCATACAAATATTTTCCAGGTGGGATAAATTACAGTTGGATGAAGTGGGCCGGGATAAAAGAATGTCAGTGGCAAATTTAGTTATATAACACTTGCACGCACGCACGCACACCCCCCCCCCCCCCCCCCCCCCCCCCCCACACACACACACATATATATATATATATATATATGATATATGAATAATAAGAGTAATATTAAGTAAAAATGAAAATTTTATAAAACATGTGGACATGATGTTGGCGTAGGGGATAGCGCGACCCACGTTTGGAGGCCTTGAGTCCTCGACGTGGACAATCCCACAGAATGTTCATCCTACAGGCCAATATCATTACTGAACAGTGATTATAAAATATTAGCAAAAGTGTTGCCCTGTCGCCCGGAGCGAGTCTTACCCAGTGTTATATCCCCAGATCACACAGGGCTTGTTAAAAGCAGGCGCTCTTCTTATAATATATGCTGTTTACTGAATATTATGCATACCCCTTGTCAAAATAATTCTGAATGCCTTCTTTCCATGGATGCAGAGAAGGCATTCGACAGAGTGGAGAGAATCTAAACTTTGGACAGATTTGGTTTTGGCAGGCCATTTATATCTTGGGTCAAGTTACTGTACTTCTCTCCGTCAGCCATGATTCTGACAAATAACTTTTACTCCATTCAGCTTGTACCACGGGACCTGACAGGGGTGCCCACTTAGCCCCTTACTTTTTGCTTTTGCTATTGAGCCCCTGGGTCTGGTGATAAGGACAAGCAACTCTATTAAAGGTATTACCAGGGGCAGGGTTGGGCATAAGCTCTCTCTTTATACCAATAACCTTTTGTTATACATATCGGAGCCAGAACTGAGCATCCCTCACATTTCAACACTCCTCTCTCAATTTGGGGAAATCTCTGGGTATAAAGTAAACATGCACAAGAGCAAGTTTCTGCCTCTGAACACAAGCAACCTAGATTATATCACAAGTGTTACACCTTTTAAGATAGCTACTCATAGCTTTGTCTATCCAGGTATTATAATAATGACTTTTGATGACCTCTATAAAAATAACTGATAAATTGCTTACTGAGACCCAAAATGACTTAAATAAGTGGTCAGCACTCCCCCCCTCTCTCTAATAGGAAGAGTGAATACAATCAAGATGTCAGTGCTCCCTAGATTCATATATCTCTTTCAGTGTCTCTATGTTGTTGTTCCAGGCGCATATTTTAAAAAATTACATTTGGCCTTTTTGACTTACATTTGGAATGGCAAAAAGTCTCGTCTTAAGAAAGACCGCCTGCAAAAATCAAAGCAAGATGGGGGTCTGGCTCTTCTCAATATCCGACACTTTTACGGGGCATGTAATTTGGGTTGTTTGTCCTTTTGGGTGCTCTACAGCTGCAAGGATGGTAGGTCCCATTTGGGTGGAGATGGAAAAGCTCTTATGTGCCCCTTTTTCTCTGCCAGTTTTGATTGGTGCAGCCTTACCCTTACCTCTTAATCATGCTTCCTCTAACCATATAGTCTGTAACTCCCTGGCAATCTACTCACAATTTAGGAAACACTTTGGCTTTCATCAGATGAGTCTTTCCAGTCCAATTGCGTTTAATAACCTTTTTCCTCTTTCGTTGCAGGATGCTACTTTTGGTGTGTGGCAAAGTAAAGGTCTTTATATTGAAAAGAAGTTTGCTTGTTTTGAACAACTGTCTAACAAATAAGAATTGCCTACCTGACACTTCTTTAGATATTTACAGGTTAGGCATTTTATTACCTCATATACAACAAGATTTCCTGACAAGCCTCCCGATAACCTAATACAGTTAGGTTACAATTGATGAGTTGATGTTCTTTGATCCAACAAGGAGTAAAGCGATCACTTCTTTGATAAAATTGATCTCCCATTTAGATTCCCGATCCTTTGTCACAATTAAATAGTCCTGGGAGCAGGATCTTCAAATTACAATTAGTGAGGCAGTTTGAGCTGATCGTTTGGGGGAAATCCACTCATCTTCAATATGCGTGGAATATAAATTAAGTGAATGGGAGTTTGTTGGATACTGGTTCCATGGTGTCTACGATTACTGAAAGCTTCTTTCACCAACACTTTGAACCATGGGGTATAGATAAGCTTCAAATATGTAACTAGCTACAGCTCAGGGCTGCTAATGGATTGGCTATACCATATATTGGCTATCTAGAACTTGAGGTTGAACTTTTTGATAAAACTATGATGCATTGTGGTGTGTTGGTGGTCAAGGACACCCCGGGGGGTGGTTTACCTCCCCTCCCTTGTGTTATTAGGAGATGCTACAGAGAACTTTTTGGACAACATAGTTCGGCTTTATTTGACCTGCCAGTGTTATCTCAGGCCCCTGAGTCTGTTTGGCAGGCTTTGCATCAGCCGGCCGAACAGTGCCTACCTGACACTAATGTAGTGTCAGGTAGGCAGTGCATCAGTGAGAGCCATGCTCAGGTGGGGCCTTCATGTCTCACCTGAGCGTGAAGGCCTCAGGTGGGGCCCCTGGAATTGCCAGAGTGGGTGGTAAAAAGGCTTGTCGTATCCCTGGTGGCATGATGAAACTGGTTGCAGCCACCTGCTCTCAAAAATATTCGGGCACGAGTGCTTTGTTTGAACCCTTGGAGTCTGTCTTACCAGCCCGATTGCTTGCCTCACTTGCTTTGGTTAGGGTGGAGAATGGCATCGCTGACATTCTGGTCATCAATTGTGTTGTACCGATGTGCTTCTTTATCCCCGAAACAGGGTTGGTACCCTGGTTGAAGTCACTATGGCAAGCTTGCCAGCTGGTGTTACAAAGGTGTCACCCTGTGCTGCAACCGTGTTTCCAGTCAGTTTCCGAGGTGGCACTGGATCAGCTGAAGGATGTGAACTTGTCAAGTTTGTTAGCAGACAACCAGGAGAAGGTGAGGTCTCTCCTTAAACAGTATGCATCTGTTTTCTCAGCACATGATGGGGATTTAGGCTGCACTAACCTGATTGCCCATAAGATCCCTCTCATGGATGATGTCCCTGTTCGCCAGCACTTCAGGCGGATCCCTCCATCTGATTATGATGTGGTGAAGGGACATATTAACCAACTCCTGAACACTCAGGTAATCAGAGCCCATATGCATCCCAAATAGTCTTGATAAGAAAAAAAAGATGGCAGTCTTTGAATGTGTGTTGACTATAGGCAACTTAATAGTAAAACCAGGAAAGATGCCTTACCTCTTCCTCGCATTGAGGAATCTTTAGATGCACTGACAGGTGCATGTTGGTTTTCCACCCTGGATTTAGCCAGTAGCTATAACCAGGTCCCAGTGGCTGAACCAGATCGGGCAAAAACTGCTTTTTGCATCCCTTTTGGGTTGTTTGAGTGGAACCGCATGCCATTTGGCTTGTGTAATGCCCCTAGCACCTTTCAGCGACTGATGCAAAGAATCTTCAGTGATCAGCAGTGCCAGTCTCTACTGCTTTACTTGGATGACATTGTGTTGTTCTCTTCTACTATAGAGGAGCACCTAGATAGGCTGAGGGTGGTGCTGGGGAGGCTGCAGAAAGAACCTCAAGGTAAAGTTGTCAAAGTGTGCCTTTTTCCAACAGGAGGTCCATTACCTGGGTCATGTCATTTCTGATAAGGGTGTTTCCATAGATCCAAGTAAGGTTGATGTGGTGGCCAATTGGCAACCTCCAAGTACCATCTCAGAGCTGTGTTCATTCTTGGGTTTTGCCAGTTACTACCGTCGGTTTGTGGAGGGATTTGCCAAGTTGGCTGCGCCACTTCATAAACTAGTGGCTGAAAGTGGAAGCACAAAGCTCAAGAAGAAACAGGACCAAAGGGTCCTGGATCATTGGACTGAGGTTTGTCAAAGTAGTTTTTTTTGTTGTTTTTTATCGCCCCACAAGGGGTCTTTTTGTGGACTCTAGTGTAACTTTTTCAAAGTAGGCTGAGAGGAAAGAGGGAAGGAGAGGGGGAAGACATGCGGTAAACGTCGTTGGGTCCGGGAGTCGAACCCGCGACAGCTGCGTCAAGGCCACGTTGAATGTGGGTTGCGCTAACCCTTCCGCCACCACGGCACGCCCGTCAAAGTAGTTTTGAGGCCCTGAAGAGAAAGCTTACTGTGGCAACCTGGGGTGGACTTTCTTTATTATGAAACCCAAATGTAAGATGTTAAAGTTTACAATATGGGAAACTGACAACGCCACCTGGAATAACTCCAGGAAAATATAATGGTAATAAGGACACAGGTAAGTTCTACTGGAAATAAGACAAGATTCAGAAAGTTCTACAAAAATTTATTAAACTTCAATATGTTCTTTAGATTAACAATAACCTGAAATTGAATGGTTAAAACAGTGAATGCATTTTAATGAAATTGATTATAAGAAAATGTTTAAATTTCAAAGGAAACTGAGGCTTACCAGTGTGTGGGGGGGGGAGTAGTGAGGAAAGGGGCAACATCCAGTGAAGAACAGGGATCAGGGATCACCCTGGACACTACAAAAACATGGCAAACACACACACACAAAAAAAGAAGGTGCTCCAACAAAACACACAAGACAAGACACCGCCACCAGGGATCACCACCGCCACAACAGAAGCCTCAGTCCCTAAAAAAAAGACAAAAAATGAAACAATATGAATAAAACAGTGATACAATAGCACTACAATATTGCTCTTTATCCCGTTCGTAGTGCCATCAATGCTCCCGGCAGCAGGGGAAAGTTCATATAAGTCTTTTAAAACATTTCTTCATAGGCAAAACAGCAGCGAGTGTACATCCAAATATGATAGTCGTCAGGGACTCAGCAGGAGGCTGTAATCCGGTAAATTACCACACTGCCAGATAAACAGATCCACAAGTCCGCCTATGCAGCGCAGTTTCCCGGCAGCAAACAAACAAACGAACAGATTGGTCCAGGTGTTGGAGGAGCAGCAAGGGAGGCCAGCACAGTTCAGCAAACAAGAGGAAGCAGAATGAGTTGACAGTCATGACGCAAGTAGTCTCATGGTAGGTAGAGACCTGCTTATATGCAGCAGCTGAGATTGGCCTTAAAGTGGCAGCGTACCATTTATGCTGCTACATTACCAATGCACCTGTCCTAGCTTATGCTGACTTCTCTCTTCCATTCATACTGGAAGTTGATGCAAGCCATGGTGGGCTTGTAGCTGTGCTTTCACAGGAGCAAGGAGGCAAAATGAGACCAATAGCCTGTACTAGCAGAGTTCTGAGACCCCTGAACAGAATATGACCAGTTATAGCTCTATGAACCTAGAACTTTTGGCACTCAAGTGGGCCATGACCGAAAGTTTCGTGAATATTTGTTAGGCCATAAGTGTATTGTCTACACAGAGAATAACCCGCTAAGCCACCTCTTCTCTGCTAAGCTTGGTGCTACAGAGCAGCGCAGCTAGCATCTTTTGACTTTGACATAAAGTACCGCTCAGGTAAAAGTAATAAGAATGCAGATGCATTGTCTCACCTGCAGGGTTTGGAAGCTATGCTTCCAGGTACTTTGCTTCCTAAACCTTTGCAACAAGCTTTGGGGAAAAAGAGATCTCATTTGTTGGTTTCATGGCCAAATGAAATCCCCGCCATGGACTATACAGTGTTGGAGCCTTCTCGTAATGGGTTGGAGAATGTTCTTGTTTTGACAGTTGTTTTCAGCAAGTATACATTAGCAGTCCTCACACGTGACCAACATGCATCCACTGTGGCACAGGTTTTGGTGACGGAGTGGCTTCTCAAAGTTTGGTGTCCCAGTTTGTATTCATTCAGATCAGGGACGAAACTTTGAGAGCACTTTGATCCCACAATGGTGTAGCCTATATGGTATTGAGAAATCCTGTACCACACCATACCATCTTGCCAGTAATGGGCAGTGTGAACGATTTAATCGAACATTACACAATTTGTTGGGTACCCTGCCAGTGTCCCGTAAATGGAACTGGTGTTCTTGTTTGCAACAACTTCTATATTCTTACAATACCACACCTCATCAGGCCACAGGAAAGTCCCTATTTTTCCTTTTGTTTGGCCAGGAGCCAAGATTGCCAGTTGACTTCCTGTTGGGGAGGGTTCAGGATCCTGTAGGTGGCAGTGTCCATGAATGGATCTAGAAGCACCAAAGCCGGTTACAGGTTGCTTTTGAGAGTGCTAGGGAACATTTGAAGGAGGCTGCCGAGCGTAGAAAAAAGAATAATGACCAGTGTGTAAAAGATGCTCCATTGAAAGAGGGGCAGTTTGTATTGCTGCGACAGCTCGGTGTAAGGGGGCACCACAAGATCCATGATGTATGGGGTTCTGTAGTGCATAAGGTTCTCAAAGCACCTAAGGAAAGAGGCTCTGTGTACACTATTGCACCAGTAGATGATGAGCTAAAGGTTAAAACTGTTCACCGTACTATGTTGAAAACAGCAGTTTGGACTGGGTCTCCAGTTGGGTCTGTGCTTAGTTCACCCTTACCTGATCGTTTGCCATCAGAGGAAGACCTGTCAGAGGAAGACGATTTCTTGGCCCTGCGTACAGAGTCTTTATCTTCTCCCCCAGTACAGGGTGCTGTAGTGACCCAACAAACTCCTCACCCACTGGCTACAGTTCAACAAGATCAAGAACTGCCTGGTCCTTCTAGGATGCAGGGCCGTTTGGAGATGGAGCTGCCATCACCCCGCCAACATGTTACTGGTAGGGGAAGTGTGTGGTGAACCCAGAGGTCAACTGCAAGTCAGCACTCAAATGTGCATCATCTCCCTAGACCAGTAGAGGGCCCTGAAAAGCAGGTTGGGAACCTACTTGATCCAGTGTTAAATGCTGTAACAGCTGTTTTTAGACCATGGTGTTAGCTGGATTTTGGATTAATTGTCAGGGCTACGATTCTTTTGGTGGGGGTGGAATGTAGCAGGATGAAGCCTGCCACAGGATTGAGGACACCTGGCACCTAATTTCCTCATAATGGGTGTGAGCATAAAGGGAGACTCTCTCACCTGTTTTCTTTATGCCTACATTTGGTCGCACTTAAGTAGGAAGGTCACTTGGTTAACTTTCAGTGGTCAAAACTAACATCAGTAAGTAATGTTTCTTCTCCTGTATAAGATCTGGCAATTTTAGTTGGTTAACTCAAATTGTTTAAATTTAGAATCTGCCTGAAGTCACCTGTTTGGTACTGGGGTGTGGCTGTAATTTACCCTCCCCAGTTCAGCTTGGCAACATAAAACGGGTATGTATTTTTTTTATTGCATCCATCCAGTTCAATAGCACAAAAATGACAACTATTTATATATAGAAAGTACTTACAAGCTGCTGCTGCTGCTGTTGGGCCGGAAGGGTCTCTCTGGTCAGGGTGGACTCATTCAGCTCCAGTAGGTGACAATGGCTTCCTCTACCTTCTGCCATTTTCTAAAATCACCTATTAATCTGTAACTTCATTTCAGACATAAAGCTGCTGCAGCTTGCTGGAGACTCTGCTGCTTTGTTTCTTTTTCAACTATTTGTTTGGTTTCTTAGTTTTGTGCTTTTTGTTTAAATTTGTTTGTTTTGGGTTATTCTATTGTTCTGTGTGTCCTCCGGCCTTGCTGTGGGTAGCAGTCTGGTTTTATAGATTACTTAATTAAGACATTGATTTTTAATGACTGGTTGTGTCAGAGGTTAGGGGTAACCTCATTTTAGCACTTTATGTCTAAATTGTAGTGTCTTTTCTTTTTATGTATTTGCTCTGTTTAGCCCCACCCTTTTGTCTCCAGGCTGAGAGCTGAAAGCGGTGGAGGACATCCAGGGAGACTGGACCGTTGTGCTGTGCGAGTGACTGGTGTTGGGATTTCTTCATGATCAAGTGTCTGTTCACAAGCGCTTGGGGTGATTGATTTGGATTTCATTTGTTTTATGAACCAGTTCCCCACATTTGGACTTCCCTCCCCCTGCTGGTAGGCCCCAGTACTGTGAACTTCCCTTCCGATTGTGGTTCTTTAAATTTTAATTGTCTTTTAAAACATGGTACAATAAAATGTAACATTATTTTGGTGGAATAAAGTCTTGTTCTCATTGATTACGAACCTTAGGTGCCTTACTGGCAATCAATTTTCTTGGGCGCAATTCAAAAGGTGGCGTTGTTGACACCCTCTGGTTACCCTGCTTTGAGGGGCAGAGTATCAGATTCATTCTAGTGCTGCCACACAAACATTGTTGCTTCACCCTCTCCTCCTCTGGACATCTGACATATACCACCTGAACCTGGGAATCTCCATTCTCTACCTCAAATGTAGTATTTTATTTGAAGGCAGTCAAAAGACTCTGAATCCAACAGAGTCTGGAAAAGCAGAGCAACATTTCACAGATGCGTCCATTTTTAATACACTTCTGTTATCAGAGAGTACATTCCATACAAGAACACTGTTCTGGACAGAGAAGCAGAAGTGGCAACATCAGCCGGTTTGGTCCGGTTCTAATCAGTTCTTATGGTAAGTAACTCTTCACGCTACCAGGAAAACGTCCTTGGCCGAATCCTGGAAGATTCTGCAACAACTTGAACACTTTGTAAAAAAGTGACAAAAACGAGAACAGACAGTGACTTACTCAAAGATTTCCACTTCACAGACAAACAAACTGAAGGTATATAAAGTCTGTGTTTCCATCTCTGAGACATCCTGTGACCAGAAACTGCTGCTGGAACAGACTCTTCAACTAATCATCAAAACAAGGTGACATTTAAAGTCCTACTGCTCATCATGATGCTTTATGTCTTGATTGAGATGATTTGTGATACTAATTATGAACTTTCCTAACGATTCTTTCTACAGATGGCTGCCGGTCTTGTCTTCACTCTGCTTCTTCGTCTGAGCTTTGGACTCTGGGATGGAGCTGATGTAAGTATGGAGAAGGACTTAAAACAATGACTGGTATGTCCCTGTTGTGAGCTTTGGCTGACTGACGTAGATCAGATGGAGCAATCTGAGCCATCATTTGGTCGAAGTTCAATGAGGAAACTTTGTTTTGTTGGGAATTTTGTGCTAAAACTTTGGGTTTTTCCGTCCACAGGCCGTATGTCAAGTGAGAGGTACGTGCTTCTTTTATTGTTGGAGTTTCTAACACCTAAAAGACGACAATTACATTCTTTAAAAAGACAAGAAATTTTGCTTCATTGGGTCATCCTTTCAGCAAAAGTACAGGCCTTAATTTCTGTATAAAGGACTGCGTTTGGTGTTACATGATGCTGATTGTTGGATGGATGTATTTACTTTCTCTCCTATTTCCTAGCTAACACACCACTTGACTGCCCTGCAGGCTGGACTTGGTACAACGGTCGCTGTTTTGTGTTTGTGAAAGACGTAAAGAGATGGATAATGGCAGAGGTACAACAGATGTGATGGTCACAGCAGATTTCCTACATTCAAAAGAAATGTACATTTATTGATATAAGACAATAAGATTCACCAACAACAAGGTTATAGAAACTGATTTCCATTAAACAAATAGAACCATAATTTCTAAAGGTCGATATTCAGCTGCACCAACTGTCTCACTGCACAGAGGAAAGTTTAAACCAGTTTTGTCTTTGAGCAGAATACCTGCCTCTCAATGGATGGAAATCTGGCCTCAATGCACAGTATAGATCAGTACAACTTCATCAGAGACCTTATCTACAATGAAACTAGAAAACACACATCAACTTGGGTTGGAGCTCATGATTCAGCACAGGTGAGAATTTAAAACCATATAAATAACTCTGTTTGGTTGATGACTTTTTATGTCAAGATGCATTTCTCATGGCACTTTTTGTAAATGCTTTGAGACGACCTTTGTTGTGAATTGTTGTTATATAAATAAACTGAATTGAATTGAACAGGTGTTCCTAATAAAGTGGTCAGTTTAGTCAAATACATTCCAGTTGATCCTGGTTATAACACGATGCAGTTAATTGCAGATTAGAATAGCAATTGGTCAACAGTTATCTCAGGAAACCCAGTTAGTTGTATTGAATAACTGACTATGCTAAACTCCCTCATGCTGAGGAAGCATGTGGCAACAGTGCAGAGGAATGAGAGGAGACCTCCAACAGAACCAGAACCTGCCTCTGTTTTCCACCGGCTGCTCTGACCAGCTGAGGGTTTTAAATATAAACGATCCAAACACAGTTCATGTTTTCTATAATGAGTGACAGAAGTCTAGGTTGGTTCTGTGTGATTTGTTTGCATAGGAACTTAAAACTAAGATATTCTTTCAGGAAGGCACCTGGATGTGGAGTGATGGTTCCAAGTTTGTGTTTAAAGTCTGGGGCGAAAACGAGCCAAACAATATCCGTGGAATGGAACACTGCCTGCAGATCAACCACAATGGTATTTATTACTGGAGATACACAATCTGTAATTTAATAATTTTGTATAAATGTATGTATCTGGTGGCTTAGTAAGTAGGAGTTTGTCCTGTAATCGGTGGGTTCCTGGTTCGAACCCCCACTCCATTCATGTCTGTTGTGTTTTTGGGCAAGACACTTCATCTGCCCTGCATGCTTTCTGCAACTGATCAAATCATGTCCAAGTCTTTGTCAAAGGTTTGTAGTCAGGATTTGTCTCTTTACAGAAAGAAATCATACATCTGATGAAGCCTGTGCCAAGAAGCTTCCCTTCATCTGTTCCAGACCCCTGTAACCTTCTCATCCCAAATATCTGAAATGCCCATATGGCTTTCCTGCTGGTGATGTCACTTCCACCTGGATGTTAAGCCTCGATGACATCACTGCTGGAAGAACCTGATTTCACTTCATTTAATCACTTAAATGTTTTCTTTCTCTGAAATCTGATTTAACAGGCTAACCGAGCAGCTAACACAGTAGCTAGCAGAGCGGCTGTGATGGAAAAATTACAATAAGGTCACATCTGCTTGTTGTTAATTCTTTATGCTTGGTATAAAACTCATGTGTTATCTCTGCCTGACAGAGCTTTTCATCCAGACTTGCTTCATTACTGATTGTCCTATAAGCTCTCTGTATTGTGCACAATATATGAATAAACTTGATTCAGTGATTTCACCTGAGCAGTGCTTGGAAATAGTATTTTTTCCACGACAATTTGGTGCCGAAACCCGGGATCCTTCGACTGGACATCCGAGGACTGTCGATGAACAGCGTTAAGCGCGCGACCTGGACTAGGCTCCAGCCTCAAACCTCGTTTACGATTTAAGAGAGAGGAGGGCTGTTGGTTCGGCTCCAGGATTCCAGAGCTGGGATAAACGAACTCAAAACCACTGTTATCAGTGGGATACTCACTCAGGCTAATAAATTAATTTTTACAAATTCTAAAATTATTAAATCTAAAATAATAAAGGATCTAATAAACCTTTCACCCTGGGGAATAGAGATTGACGGTGTTAAGAGGAAACGTTGGGTTAAAATCCCACGGGGAAAATTAATAATAAAAAAAATATATATAAAAATTAATAAAAAATAAAAGATTGAAATATAAAATTACATACAGACACAGTAAAACAAAGTGAAAACCTCTCAGATTGTGCCAAAAGCCAAAGAAAAAAGATGGGTCTTAAGAAGTGACTTAAAAACAACAAGTGAAGAAGCCAAAGGAAGATCATTGCATAGCTTGGGAGCTGCCACAGAAAAAGCCCGGTTCCCTCTGAGCTGCACTTTGTCTTTGGTACCTTCAGGAGCAGCTGATCAACTGACCTGAGGGAACGGGACGGTGTGTACGAATGTAACAGCTCAGACAGATAGGGAGGGGCAAAGCCATTAAGAGCTTTAAAAACAAATAAAATGATTTTAAAATGAATCTTAAAATGTATTGCAACCAGTGTAAGGAAGCTAAAACAGGGGAAATATGGTCACATTTTCATGTTCCTGTTAAAAGATGTGCAGCAGCATTTTGTACCCTCTGAAGCTGGGAAATATATAAATCACTGAGTCCTATATAAAGTGCATTACAGTAATCCAGCCTTGTGGTCACAAGTGCATGGATCACTGTTTCAAAGTGCTGCCTGGAGAGAAAAGGTTTTACTTTGGCTAGCTGCCTTAAGTGGAAAAAGCTGGATTTTACAACGGCTCTAATTTGTGCTTCCAGCTTTAGACCAGCATCCATCTTAACTCCTAAATTGGTAATAACTGGCTTGACATACTGGACCAAAGAGCCAAGATTGGTCAGGGAATCTACAGTGGATCTGCCAAAAATCACTACTTCTGTCTTATCTTCATTAAGTTTCAAGAAATTTAGGGCCACCCAGGCGTTCAGATCTTCCAGACATAAAAACAGACCGAAGAGAGGTGGAGTCTGCGTTCTTTAGTGGTAAATATATCTGTGTGTCATCTGCATAACAATGAAAA
This sequence comes from Xiphophorus hellerii, assembly GCF_003331165.1. Lineage (NCBI taxonomy): Eukaryota > Metazoa > Chordata > Actinopteri > Cyprinodontiformes > Poeciliidae > Xiphophorus > Xiphophorus hellerii. The sequence continues at coordinate 32,200,021 of NC_045672.1, read as the reverse complement.
GCAATCCCATATTTCCTAAAAGTAGAGCCAAGAGGAAGGAGGTACAACAAGAAAAGAAGAGGGCCTAGAACTGAGCCCTGTGGGATCCCACACGACAGTGGAGCAGAGGGAGACCTACGGGCATCAAGACAGACACAGAAAGTACGCTTGGCCAAATAAGATTTAAACCAGTCCAGAGCTATGTGACCGATTCCCACCCACTGTTAAAACGGGAAAGTAAGATGCCATGATCGACTGTATCAAAAGCAGCTGATAAATCCAACAGCACCAAAACAACACAGTCACCAGAATCAGTTGCTAAAAGTATATCATTAAAAACTTTTAAAAGAGCTGACTGTGTGCTATGAAATGGTTTAAAACCGGACTGAAAACAATTGTAGCTCGTTAGGGGGGTGTCTCTCAGAACCCCAGGTAGTGCAGGTGAGGATAGTCCTTGATTCTCAGCAAGAGGATGAATTTGTTGAGCTCCATTCATGGCTTGACTGTTCTGTAGAAAAGGCTACAAGTAGAGTGCTGTATTCTGTAACCCTATTTATAACAGTAAAACTCCAAACCACACCCCTACCAGAGACAGTTGAGGCGGCAAGTCTAATTAGCCAAAGAGCAGGACATAGGTGTCTTTCAGGCTAAGTACAAAGTATTGGGGGGAGAGGAAGCAGATTGGGTTGACCACTCAAAGAGCAGGACAGGTAAAAACAAAAAGGATTACAAGAAGTCAATAACATCTGCACTCATGACTTCAAACGCTACCACCCGGAGCGAGCAGAGGTGTCAAATTCATTAACATATAAACCCCTCACCCCTTCCCCTTTCCTTCACACCTCCCTTCCCCCCTAATTATTCACATTCATATTCATAACCTGTCATATTGAAGTTTGACGAGAGTGTGTACTTATAATCTCTCAAACCACTAGTGTAAAAATGGGGAGGCAGACCTATCCACTCCTTGTAGTGACTTGTAGATGATTTTGTGTCAGTACATTATGCACAGTCAGTAATAATGTTTACAGACAAGTAAGAAAATGTAAAGGAAGGAATCACAACCCACTGTTCTTAACATATAGTGCTTAATTTAAAACATGATAAACCCCTGCTCAGTAATAAAATGTTCTCACCCAGAGCTCAAGGAGGAGGAGGTAGACTGAGGGCTGGGTGGGTTGAAGACAGAAAAAGTAAAAGGTGGACGGTTATGGGAGACCGGGAGGATGGAGGAAAGGGGAAAAGGTTGGGGGGAGGGGAGATGGGAAAAGGACAGGTGGGGATTCAAGGGGTGGGGAAGGAGTGTGACAAACAGCATACTTTGATTCAAAATTTATTACCAGTTTTTCCCAACCCTGGTCCTCCACCCCGTTAATCAGTCATCAATTCAAATCATGTTTGCTGAATTAGGGAAAAACCTAAAACTTGCAGGGCAGTGTGCCCTGAGGACCAGTGTTGAAAAACACTGGATTAGACGTTGGCATGTCAATCATTAGAATTCAACCACAAAACAATATTGATTCAATGACATCTTTTCAACATTAGTTCACCATCAATTGTTAACCTTAACCATAAATTCAACCTTTTTGATCATAATTCAATGTTGAATTAACATCTTTTGCAAACAAGCCAACAGCGACGTGTGGTTGGGACATCCCACTCATGTAAAAATAGGGTGGACCGCTACACTCCTTGTAGTGACTTGTAGATGTTTTTGTGTCAATATATCACAAACAGTCAGTAATAATTTTTATGGACAAGTAAGAAAATGTAAAGAAAGGAATCACATACCTACTGTCTTCAACTGTGCTTATTACAGTGCTTAATTTAAAACATGTTAAACCCCTGCTCAATAATAAAATGCTCTCACCCAGAGTTCAAAAGAGGAGGTGACGGGGTGTAACAAGCAGCATACGTTGATTGAAAATTGACCACACATTGATCAGATGTTGGCATTTTCAACCACAAAACAACATTGATTCAATGACACATTTTCAACATTGGTTACTCGCCTAGAATTAGATGATTGTTTAATGGTTGACCCACCATCAATTGTCGAACTCAACAAAAAATCAACCATATTGACCATAATCCAATGTTGAATTACCATCGATTGCTATATAGGTGGTGACTAGAGCATGTGGGCGTGTCTGGATGGCAAATTCCTATCCCTTGCCATTTGCATACTGTTGATTCTAAATCACACATGCATCATCCTATTTGCATCAAACTGGATAAAAAATAACATTGTTAACCTCTGTTGTTACGCAATAGTCAGTCCCCGCCCTAAATCTCTCAACACCCATGGACTGACTACTGACCAGCTCTCTGTGTAATGGGTCCAGAAAACCGCTAAACCTTCGAGTATTACCCTGATTCAGGTCTAGCAGAGATAATCTGTCTAAGCTGGTGTCGAAGGAGACTCAACTAGCCTTTAACTACCTACGATCCAAGAGTTAAGACTTTTTTCAGTTAAGAAGCAGTCAGCTGAGTAGCGCTCACAACTGCATAACCTCAATAACCACTCCTGTTGACGGTAGCTCTCCCTCTATCAACAACGTATGCTTGTTACAGACTAGTCAATTTTCAGTGGCTCGCTTTAAGCCCCAAGGTCATTATTTTATCAACACTAAAGGAATTTCTGAAGCCACCACATTTCTAGAAACATGTACCTGGATTTTACATTAACTAGAAGAGCCATAAAATGACAACTGACTCAATTAATTTAAATGTCCACAATCCTTATTAGAATTTTGATGCATCTTTATTAAGCAAGCGTTTAGCAGGGGTAAATGACAGACAGTTTAATTATCAATGATTACAAAATAACAGTAAAAATCAATTTGAATATAATCACCTTAATAATGTCCTAACCTCTTTCCCTAAACTGTGTTACTAATTCATTGAAAGAGGCTATGGGAGGCGGTTCAACTCCTACCCAGATGGAAAATGATCTCAGCAATGGAAGGTTCCAATGTCCTTGGTCAGAGTCTTTGTAAGGCAAAATCCTCTTCAGAATAGAATCAAAGCAGAACTGGTTGTTATCTTCCAAACACTCAGATCTTCATCACTTAGTGACCTTTGTCTTTTCTCCAAGTTTGTTGATCAACTTTGAGATCTTTGGGTTGAGGCAGAGTAGGCAGTTGAATCAGGAACCAGGGCTGAGGGTCGAGGGTTGAGGGGTCTTGTCCCTTCTAGCGGTGAGGAGTCTCAACTTCCCCGTGGCTCCAGGGTGTGGTCCTCTGCTGATCTTCTGTCTGCATCCTCTTGTTGACTTGTGTTCACCACCGCGGACTAAGAACCTCTCTTCTTGTTCTTCCTGATCATATATACCCTCTCAACCCATGACTTTATATGGCGTACCTGACTTCTCAAGCATTCAACTACTTCATGGAAAGTCCCCATCATCCCCACATTTGGTCAACACCCTTACTCACTTCCTTGTTCTGACCATCTGGTTTCAGATTCTTATTTGGAACACAGTCTGAGGCAAGTCCAGACACGTTCAGACTTGTCTCTTCCCTGCCTCTGTACCTAACACATTGTTTGATTATTTCCATTACATTGTTATATATGCTGTATGATTATCAAAACCACTAAACACTTAAATGCATTCTTTCATACATTACTCCTTTAGGTAATCGTTTGATCTTGATTTTATTATTTTTAATTCATCCTATTTTATAATCAATCCTCCTTAATCATCAATAAATCAAAATAGAAAATCATTAGTTTATAATCATGATTAATTCACATGAGTACATAAGTAAGTTCAACATAACTTTGTCTTGTAATCATCAATAAATCAAAATACAAGATTCACTTATTTCTCTCAGGCCTTCATGATCTGTTTTCTGCATTAACCTGGAATGATCTCATCTCCTTACACCAGTTCTCATAACACCTCTGAAAATGGCAATAGGATTATATTAGAATTTGACTCTGGTGCGGCCCATAAGCTTCTGGAACAGAAGTATCTCTATGATAAAAAGGAAGATTCTCTATATGCGCTGTCTGGTGTACAGCACATTAAAAGCTGTCCACCTGATGGCTGTCACCTGCCTAACATAGATCTTGAAGTGCTTTAACTGTAGAATATCGACACATGCCAGTCTGAAGAGGAGTAATCATTGGCCATCTCCTTCTCATGGATGACATAAAGCTGCATGTTAAGAATGAACTAGAAATAACTCACTGATCCTAACCCTGATATACAGAAAACTCACTGGAACATCATTCAGACTGCAGAAGGTTTCTAATTGTTTCCAAAAAAGGCAAGGTGATCACCGCTAAACACAGAGCAGCCAGCATGAAATCAAAAGGAATCATCTCTAGACCTCTGTGACAGGATTGTCTTGAGACATAAATCTGGAGAAGGATCCAGAACCTGCCCTGTTTTTAACACAGGAGGACTGAAGCTGGTTTTTGAGTCTTCAGGATGGCCGAATGCTCTTGTCCTCTGCCACAGAGTCCTTCTGGCATGACAGATCCCACTTCTGACATCAAGAATGTGGTGGAAATTCCTTATCAAACAGCAAGAGAAACCACTCAAGAATTGATAAAGTTTTAACTTTATCTTTCAAGTGTTTTATTTGAAGGCAGTCAAAGGACTTTGAATCCAACAGAGTCTGGAAAGGCAGAGCAACATCTAACAGATACGTCCATTTTTAATACACTTCTGTTATCAGAGAGTACATTCCATACAAGAACACTGTTCTGGACAGAGAAGCAGAAGTGGCAACATCAGCCGGTTTGGTCCGGTTCTAATCAGTTCTTATGGTAAGTAACTCTTCACGCTACCAGGAAAACGTCCTTGGCCGAATCCTGGAAGATTCTGCAACAACTTGAACACTTGTAAAAAAGTGACAAAAACGAGAACAGACAGTGACTTACTCAAAGATTTCCACTTCACAGACAAACAAACTGAAGGTATATAAAGTCTGTGTTTCCATCTCTGAGACATCCTGTGACCAGAAACTGCTGCTGGAACAGACTCTTCAACTAATCATCAAAACAAGGTGACATTTAAAGTCCTACTGTTCATCATGATGCTTTATGTCTTGATTGAGTTGATTTGTGATACTAATTATGAACTTTCCTAACGATTCTTTCTACAGATGGCTGCCGGTCTTGTCTTCACTCTGCTTCTTGGTCTGAGCTTTGGACTCTGGGATGGAGCTGATGTAAGTATGGAGAAGGACTTAAAACAATGACTGGTATGTCCCTGTTGTGAGCTTTGGCTGACTGATGTAGATCAGATGGAGCAATCTGAGCCATCATTTGGTCGAAGTTCATGGAGAAAACCTTTGTCCTAAAATCTTTGGGTTTTTCCATCCACAGGCCGGATGTAACCTGAGAGGTACGTGCTTCTTTTATTGTAGGAGTTTTTAACACCTAAAAGATGACAATTACATTGTGAGAAGTTCTTTAAAAAGACAAGAAACTTTTGCATAGATCGGCTATATTGGTTCATCCTTTAGGCGCAAGTACAGGATTAATAAACTGTTTAGTCAGTACATATTGCATAGAAACATCCCATCCTACAAGGCAGATTGACCACTGTAGTTTTTACAGAAGGCAGCTGGAAACTGCTAAGAAGGCAAATTATTTTCTGAATAAAATAACAGAATCAGAACCAATAAATGTGTCATTTCAGAGGTTTTTCATGTGAATATATTTTCTAATAACGGTCATCTCCTAAATCCTTTTGTTAAAGTGCAGTATTTTTACTTGATTATCCATTTTTTAACATTGATTATACTTTTTATTCATTTTTACCACATTGTTTGATGCTGTCAGGAAAGTGGGATGTTGTGTTTTCTCTGTGGTTCTACACTTCCACTAGGTAGCCACAAGAGGGTGCCACGGTGAGCCAGTTGAAGGGCTCAGGGCCGATTCCCTGCAGGTCTGCAGCCACACTTGCAACTCCTTCAACCTCATCATACGTAGATACACGGAGCTGGTTGCCTGTCACTCTTTGCCTGAGTGTTAACTCATGTGGTGATGCCAAGCCCACCTTGTGAACTTCTGAGTAGTTTTCTGTGTGACGTATCTGAGCCCTGTGTTACTTCTTGTGTTTTGCCTCTCTTCAGGTCTGCTCCATCATTGTTGTACAACCTGTCCCCCCTCCACCAGTTCTACAGTAACCACCATCAGACTCTCTAGGCCTCTCCCTACTATTTTGCAGTTTCTTCCGTGAAGACCAACACCCCACTCAGCCTTCCCTTGTGGACTTCCACTAATTTATTATTTCTTCCAGAAGCCTTGTATCCCCACGTTGCCTACCTACCCTGTATCACCACCTTTGCGCATGTAACCCCCATATATGTGTGTAATATTATTGTTAGTAATATTTTATATTTTGTTTTTATTGGATTTTGTCATGTAATTTAATGCACCAGCAAATCGGTTTCTATTTTAATTTTGGGTTTTCTTTTGCTACCAGAAACTGCCAGTTAGTTACACTCTGGTTTAAACAGCAGAGAAAAATAGGAGTAGAAGAAGGAACCGTAACTGGCTGCAGCACATTGTGCTGAGCTATTACACGCTGAGAGAAAAGAAAGCACGTTATATGATAAACTCTGATGAATTCCGGTAACGGTTGACAGAAGAGAAGATAAGTGACCTGATCCTTGCAGTTAAATCAATTTCTGCTGTGATTTTGTCCGGTTGTTTTTTTTAGAACCACATTCAACTTGGAACATTGTCCAGCTGCATACCGCCGCAGGCCTGGATTGGATGTGCTGGGCTCCAGGTTTCAACCCAAGACCTGGGACTGCTGGATCCACTGCCTGCTTTGCACTGGATTAAGATAAGATTTTCTATCCAAAGAAACACATGGCCATTGAATTTGACAAAGACTTGACTGACTGACTTAAATTTCAAATACTGAACTAAAGAAAGGAACTGAACAATAAGAAATCTGGACATAAAGAAAACACACTACCTGATATAATAAGGGTGGACACTTTCTGTTGAAAAAAAGTTACAATAATATTCTGTTTAATTTTGTATTAAACAGTCTGTTCATTTTCCTTGGCAATATGGTTGTTTGTGCTTATTATCCTCCTTTTTGAACTTAGCAAGAAGACTAATTGTAACTACAACACTTGAAATCTAAATTTCTCAACTTATTTGTTCGTAAGCTACACAAATTTGTTACATACATTATTCCACTTTGTAAATAAACCCAATTTTACTGATTTCTTCTCTGCATGTGGGTTAGAAGCCTAAATAGACACATGACAGAACACTCAGGCCAACCAGACCCAGCAGAGAGTCTTGGGAGAGCACTATCAGAACAGGCCTTTGGCTTTCAATCACATGAAACTGTACTCTGAACCCTCTCTGCACCATATAATAATACTAATCAGGCTTTGGCTCATACTGCTGCTGTGTTACAGAATATGACTGCTCAACCTCCAGCACCCTAGCGTGATGTCTTACCACCAGCACCAGACAAACTTGTTGGTGATGTCAGTTGTTGTGGGAGTTTCCTTCTCCAGTGCTCTTTAATTTTCAATCATTCACTGTCTTCTCCCACTGACAATAGCAAGATTGCTTACAGTCTTGGCTTACTCTCTGGACGTGCTTTGAAATGGGCAGAAGTCCGCTTTCAAGACTACACAAACTTTGGGATTAGTTTGGAGGATTTTGTTAAAGAATTCAAAATGACTTAGCTTAAACCCTAACCCTGAGTCCCTTTCTAGGGTGTTATGGAAGATCAGGCAAGGCCAACAGTCTGTCTCAGATTTTTCTACTGACTTCTGCACCATTGCAGCTGCATCTGGCTGGGACTCATGTGCACTAAAGATGTTTTTATTAATGCTTTAAATGAGAAACTTAAGGATGTAATGGTTCTGCTAGATGAACCAGAGACTGTAGATAACCTGTTTACCCAAGTAACCCATATTGATCTGAAATTAAAGGAAAGACTACAAGACCGACCAAGAAGAAACTACCTCATTCCTCCCATTAATTTTTCCACCCACTTTCACTCTGTCTCTTGATCCTCCTCAATCTCTAAGTCTCATTCACAAAAACCAGAACCAACGCAAGAAGGTCAGACCTAGCTATCCCCTGAGGAATAGTAGCGCAGGATGCAGTCCAACCAGTGTTTGTATTGTGGAGGTTCTCATCACTTCATTGACACTTGTCCCCTTTGGTTAAAAGCCAAAGTCCATCAGTAACTAAGGGGAGTCTAATGAACAAGCCCACATGCACCACATCTCCCTGTTTTTCCTTCCTGCTACACAGTTTTTTCAATAATACTCATTCCATATCAGCGCTTTGGTTGATTGAGGTTGCGAACAGACCCTCATTTCCCAGTCCATTATTCATCAACATGAAATACAGTCTATTCCTATGAGGAACCCTCTTGAGACTACAGACCTCAATGGAAGACCCTTGACACCCATAACCCATTGTACCAACCCATTTACTCCGATCATCTCAGGTAACCATCTTGAAACTGTTACTTTCTTTGTTTTTGATTCCAAACATTCATCCATCATGCTGGGTTTTGACAGGCTACAAAGACACAATAAATATCTCAACTTGTGAAATTGCTGTATTGAATCCTGGCCCACTGTCTTTCTTCCTGTCTGCAGTCTACAATCCCTCCGGGACCTCCACCAGGGAATTCACCTGTTGATGAATCCCCAGAACTGAGCCACGTTCCAGAGGATTATGGATCTTAAACAAGTTGTCTGCAAAAGCAAGGCTCTATCGCTGCCACTCCACAGATAATACGACTGTGCCATAAACTGTCTCCCTGGCGCACCTTTGCCTTCTAGCTGTCTCTTCAATGTGTCTCACCTCGAAAGAGAACCCACAGAGAAGTATATAAATGAATCTCTTGCTGCTGGCGTTATTAGACATTCCTCTTCTTCTCTGGGGTGGGTTTCTTTGTGTTTAAGAAGGATGGCTCACTCCGATTCTGCATCGATTACCATGGACTAAAGCAAATCACCAGGAATCATTACCCTCTGTCACTTATCTATTCAGCTTTCGAACCCCTCCATGATGCTAAGATTTTCACCACACTTGACCTCCGCAATGCCTAACACCTGGTCCGTGTCAGCCAGGGAGATGAGTGGAAGACTGCTTTCAAGACTCCTCTTGGTCACTTTGAATACCTTGCCATGCCATTTGGACTCTGCAGTGCCCCACGCCATCTTTCAGGCCGTCCAATGAATCTGGACCAATGCTATTGCTTCTATTAAAACCAAACAGCAGAACATAACAAGAGATCCTCATACAAGATACATATTCCCACCTCAATAATCCCCAGGTCAGAAAGTTTGGTTATCCTCCCATGATGTCCCATTAAAGTCCATGTCTAAGAAATTCTTACCCAGGTTCATCTTTCCGTATGAGATCCAGTCCATCATAAGTCCCTCTGTTATCCGTTTTCGCCTACCCCAAAGTCTTCATATCCACCGAACCTTCCATGTTTCCCAGATCAAACAGTCCATACAAGCACTTTGTGCCCTCCTTCGGAGGCCCCACCTCCCACCCGAGTCATTAATGAGCATCCAGCTTTTGACATCCAATGGATCGTGGCCTCCTGTCGGCGAAGTTGGGGGTATCAGTATCTTGTTGACTGGGAATGCTACAGTCCTGAGAACCGTTCATGGGTGACGCAGTATTTCTGTCATGAGGTGCGGTGGTGAAGGTGGTGAGGCAGACGCTGTAGACCCAGGTAAGATGAGTAATGAAGGTTTTAATGTAAAATAATCCAGAAAACACAGTCCAAACACCTGGCAGCACGACTGAGCGGAAGCCAAGGCTCAACGCCGGTAGCAATTGGTTAACCCAGTGGACATAGCAACAGAATAACGCTGACAACGACAAGGACCCGACAAAGACACAGACACACAGCTGACACTAAATACACAGGAGGTAATTAGGGAACGAGAAAAACCTGGGAGTAATCAAAGGGAGACAGGACAACACGGAGACTCAGAGACACAGGAAACTTAAAATAAACACACAGAAAAACACGGAACGTGACAGTACCCCCTCCCAAGGGCGGCTACCAGACGCCCCCCCAAAAAAACAAAAACACAACAAGGGTGGGCGGAGGGGTGCTGGACGGGCAGCCAGACTCCAAAACAACAAAAAACGACCCACAGGGTGAGCGGAGGCAAAGGAGGCGGGAACCACGGAGGCGGTCCGGCGGCCGTCCACGGCGCTGGAGGCGGGAACCACGGAGGTGGTCCGGCGGTCGTCCGCGGCGCTGGAGGCGGCGACGATGAGTCTCTGGAGGGGCACTAAGAGTCTCGGAACTGGCACTAAGGGGCGGAGACTCAGGGAGAGCACTGGGGCCACTGGGAAACTCTGGGGACACACTAGGAAACAACGAGGGAGAAGACCCACTAACTGGAGCAGAAGACCCACTAACTGGGGCCGATAACCCACTAACTGGGGCATGAAACGCCCTAAGCCGCGCCGCCTGTCAGCCAGGTGCCAGGCGGGCCGCCTGGAATCCTATCACCATGGGAACAACGGCTGGAGCAGTCTCAGGAGTGGGAGCAGCGACAAGAGGCGGAAGATCCTCAGCAGCGGCGAGAGGCGGAAGATTCTCAGCGGCGGCGAGTGGCGGAAGATCCTCAGCTGCGGCGAGTGGCGGAAGATCCTCAGCTGCGGGCTCTGGAGGTGCTGGTCCCGGAGATGCTGGAGCTGGGCTGGCGGAGAGATAGTCCGGCTTGGGAAGCAGAGGGTTGCCTTTCAGCACCGCAATGGCTGTCAGGCGTTGCCTCTCTGCCTCCTGTTGCAACTCCGCCAGCCCCAGATGCGGAAGTCGTGGGATCCACTCATTAACATGAGGACCATGCGCGTGGCTATATTCAGGCGCTGATGTGCCGAGTACAGGCTTGCCACAACCGCTACATAGTCCTTGATCGTTCTCAGCAAGCCTCCCGAGTCCATGATGAAGTTAGCGTGCCTCACCGTACTTGTGGTCGGGTCCTTCTGTCATGAGGTGCGGTGGTGAAGGTGGTGAGGCAGACGCTGTAGACCCAGGTAAGATGAGTAATGAAGGTTTTAATGTAAAATAATCCAGAAAACACAGTCCAAACACCTGGCAGCACGGCTGAGCGGAAGCCAATGCTCAACGCCGGTAGCAACAGGTTAACCCAGTGGACATAGCAACAGAATAACGCTGACAACGACAAGGACCCGACAAAGACACAGACACACAGGTGACACTAAATACACAGGAGGTAATTAGGGAACAAAAAACACCTGGGAGTAATCAAAGGGAGACAGGACAACACGGAGACTCAGAGACACAGGAAACTTAAAATAAACACACAGAAAAACACGGAACATGACAATTTCATCTTGACCCCATCTCTCATAGCTGACTACGAGGCCTCCTTTGCGTCCACTTCTTCTGGGAAACCAGGTGGTGGTCGTTGGGGGGAAGGTGATGTCAGGAAAGTGGGGAGTTGTGCAGCCACACCCGCAACTCCTTTAACCTCATCCTATCCTAGTTATAAGAAGCTGGTTGCCTGTCACTAATTTGCCTGAGTTGCCTGAGAGTTAACCCATGTGGTGACGTCAAGCTCACTTTGTGAACTTCTGAGTTGCTTTCTGTGTGAAGTATCTGAGCCCAGTGTTACTCCTTGTTTCCCTCTGTTCAGGTCTCCCTGAGTACCACCTTGAATCTATCTGTGAAACCTCTCAAACATCGTCAGACCAGAACCAGCCATAACCCTCAGCTTGGATTTTCTGACTGGTAACTTTTAGCTCCTCCATCAATGTTGTACCACCTGTCCAACAGTTCTAAAGCAGCCACCGTCCCTCAGCCTACTATTTTGCAGTTTTTACCTCAAGACCAACAACCCACTCACCCTTCTATGGCGGACTTCCTTATCATTCTCTGTAAGTCCCTTATCCAACATTTCCTCTTACCTTCATCTGCTCCACTAATTTATTATTTCTTCCAATTTATTATTTCTTCCAGAAGTTCCCCACATTGCCTACATACCCTGGACCACCACCTTTGCAAATAAACCCCATTTTACTGATTTCTGTCTTGAGTCTTTCTCTGTATGTGGGTCAGAAGCCTAATCAGAGACATGACAAATGCAGCTGAACTTCTATACTGTGTCTGGTGTTAAAATTATGCTGATTATCAATTGAATGTATTTACTTTCTCTCTTCACATTTCCCAGTTGACATATGTGAAGGGTGCGAAAAGGATTGGACTTGGTACGACGGTCGATGTTACCTGTATGAGAAAACTGCAAAGAACTGGGCTACAGCAGAGGTACAACAGATGTGATGGTCACATCAGATTTCCTACATTAAAACGAAATGTAAATCTATTGACAGAGGACAATAAATTTAACCAACAACAAGGTTACAGAAACTGATTTCCGTTAAACAAATAGAACCATAATTTCTAAAGCTTCTCAATCAGCTGCACCAACTGTCTCACTGCACAGAGGAAAGTTTAAACCTGTGTTGCCTTTTTCAGAACTTCTGCCTCTCATTGGGTGCAAATCTGGCCTCATTCCACAGTGTAGGGGAGTACAACTTCATCAGAAACCTTACCTACAAAGTAACTGGAAAACACACACGAACTTGGGTTGGCGCTTATGATTCAGTAGAGGTGAGATTTCAAAACCATATAAATAACTCTGTTTGGTTGATGACTTTTTATGTCAAGATGCATTTCTCATGGCACTTTTTGTAAATGCTTTGAGACGACCTTTGTTGTGAATTGTTGTTATATAAATAAACTGAATTGAATTGAACAGGTGTTCCTAATAAAGTGGTCAGTTCAGTCAAATACATTCCAGTTGATCCTGGTTATAACACGATGCAGTTAATTGCAGATTAGAATAGCAATTGGTCAACAGTTATCTCAGGAAACCCAGTTAGTTGTATTGAATAACTGACTATGCTAAACTCCCTCATGCTGAGGAAGCATGTGGCAACAGTGCAGAGGAATGAGAGGAGACCTCCAACAGAACCAGAACCTGCCTCTGTTTTCCACCGGCTGCTCTGACCAGCTGAGGGTTTTAAATATAAACGATCCAAACACAGTTCATGTTTTCTATAATGAGTGACAGAAGTCTAGGTTGGTTCTGTGTGATTTGTTTGCATAGGAACTTAAAACTAAATGTTCTTTCAGGAAGGCTACTGGATGTGGAGTGATGGTTCCAAGTTTGTGTTTAATTCCTGGGGCAAGAATGAGCCAAGCAATTCTGGTGGAAACGAACACTGCATGGACATCAACTTACATGGTATTTATTACTGGGAATCACAATCTGTAATTTAATAATTGCGTTTAAATGTATGTTTTTATTATATCTTTGTATCTGGTGGCTTAGTAAGTAGGAGTTTGTCCTGTAATCGGTGGGTTCCTGGTTCGAACCCCCACTCCATTCATGTCTGTTGTGTCCTTGGGCAAGACACTTCATCTGCCCTGCATGCTTTCTGCAACTGATCAAATCATGACCAAGTCTTTGTCAAAGGTTTGCAGTCAGGATTTGTCTCTTTGTCTCTTTACAGAACAAGAAAATGTGAATGATTATGGCTGTTACGAGAGGCTTCCCTTCGTCTGTGCCAGACCCCTGTAACCTTCTCATGCCTTTTAATCTGAAATGCCCATATGGCTTTCCTGCTGGTGATGTCACTTCCACCTGGATGTCAAGCCTCGATGACATCACTGCTGGAAGAACCTGATTTCACTTCATTTCATCACTTAAATAAATGTTTTCTTTCTCTGAAATCTGATTGATTTAATTATAGGATTGAAAATATGTCAAAATTCCAATTAAGCAGCAACTTATAAATTAATTGGTAATAGTTCTAAATCTCAGCTATAACTTTATGCTGAAAATCATCAGAATATCAGTGCATCAGTATAGTAATAACAATCTATGAAATATGAACAGTTTTCATAAACTCTGTACCACCTGTTTTGAACAAATTCACTAGTGTCACAAATATTTTATACCTAATGAAACCTTGTAAAAATCTTTGTTATCATAAACCTCTGAAACACCAGAGCATCTTTAGTTAAAAATCTGTTGACCCAACCAGAATACTGCAGATGGGTCGTTATTAGGTTTTACAGCAGGACGATGATCCAAAACACACATGAATACAGACATTTTTCAGCAGACGGAGAATCAACTTTCTACCATGGTAATCCCATCGCTCAGACCAAAATCCTACAGAACCCCAGTGTGCTTAGCTGAATATAACCACAAAGAGAATACAGAACATACAGTAGACTGCTTAAAAATAAAGGAATGTCAGGACTCATTAAGTAAAAACCTAGATTTATAAAAATAAATGCAATGTGTCTTAAACTCTTGTGGCTACGTTTACATGTTTGAAAGTTAACTAGAAACCTAAAAATGTACATGCCAAACTATTTTCAATTCCTTTATTTAAACTGCATTATTTTTTTATCATTCATCCTTCCATTGTCTACACCTGCTAGTCCTGGAAGGGCCGAAGAGGGCCTGCTGCACCTGGTCAGAGGTTTGTTTCCTATTAGAAGCTGTTGGTGAAAACAGCTACATCCACAACCTCCTCCTCATCTCAGGTCATCAGAGGCATTTGGCTGGCAGCCTTTGTTAACAGAGTTTTTCTCACTGTAAATGACACTTTTGCTGATATCTGCACATCTCTGCTGTGCACACTTCAGGGAACCTGTAATTCCATGGTTCCTTCTGCAGAATCCTAAGTAAACCTGGGTGATGGTTTATTCCTTTGGCTGGGATTAAGTACTGGATGCACTAACAGTAACCTTTATTTTTGAATCTTTAGCTCCTGGGACATGGAGGAGCCTTCTCTCTGCCAGTGAGCATACTGTCTCCCCAGTGTTGCCATCCAAAATGGAGGATGACAGAGAATGTCTGTCCTAGTTGTGGGGTTTTTAGGTCTCCATGACATCACTTCCTGAAACTCCTCCTCTTCCTACTGCTGGAACCCGGGTTAACACAGTATATTATTGAATCTATACTTATAGTTATTCAGTCCTTCATGGCTGGAGGTCCAACACTGCTAAGACGCCTCATTGATTCAGTGAAGGTGGTGGGAGTCAGAAGGACTGGCTAAAATGGACAAAGTGTCTCTCTCTGTGCTTGAAGCTGCTGCTGAACTGTAGAGCTCTCTCAGTGACAGACTGCAGAAAGGACTGCTATCACAGATCCTTCCTCCCAGCAGCTACAAGAATTTATAGCCATCATTGATCCCAACAAACTCAATGTGTGCTGGTATTGGTAATATTAGCAGTTTTTACTCACTTTAAAGAACATTTCTGCTGATATCTGCAGCATAAATGTTCTACTGCTGTTGCAGTCTTTATTGTCACTGTAAACAGCCTGTTATGTTTTCATGCTCAAATGCACATACATATTTTGAACATCCATCCATCCATCCATCCATCCATCCATCCATCCATCATCTTACACCCTCATACCTAGTGGGGTCATGGATATTTTGATCACCATTTAAATTAACCTGTTCAGTTGCACATTTCTTTGGGACAGGGTTTTCTATTTATAATAATTACACAGTATATATGGAGAAAGTTTGACCTTACTCTACATTATTGAATCCTGTTAGAAAAATTATCTAAGTTCATTTACTTGTGAGTTTATTTGAAAGGTTATGTTTTCATATTATTATTTTGTGTGTTGTTTACTTGACTTCTTTTCTTTTGTGATACACTATTAACCGTTTAAACTGATGTTTGCCTGGAGGCTAGAAACGTTAACACATTCCTGTGTTATCAGCTTCCAGTGAAACTGATTGGTTGCGGTCAGCCTGGTGCCTGGTAAGGGCATGTCCACAGAAGGTTCCAGAACATCCTGTAGTAAAGATCTTTGATCAATTCTTTGTGTGACTGTGTAAAAAACCCAACCTCCTTCCTTGTAATCATAATAAAAGGCAGTTGGGGACAAAGAGCCGGCGGAGTTGATCACAGACAGTGTTTGACGGCGGTTCTCCGCATCTGGCTCTGCTTCCCTCTTCTGCAGAAAAGTAATTTGTGTCTCTGGTTGATTCCTTGCAGGTTAGGAACTAAAATAGACCCAACACATCCTTTATTCTGTTTTTATATATGTAGGCCTTCCAAGCCTATTATATTCATAGTGTTTATTAATATGATTCTTCTATCAAAAGAATTGGTTTTATGGAGACCTTAACAAATCTGAAAACTCAAACTTGACAGACGTGTCAGGTTTGTGTGAAATTTATGTGTTTCAAAGTTGTCACAAAAGTTGCACAAATCTATCCCTCCCCCAACTCGACAGTGCCGCCTGGCATCTTTCAAAAGATGCCCAAAGTACCAAAGAGGAATTCAGCCATTTTGGTTTGAAGTTTTGTTTTTGAAATGATCTTGTTACGTCTCCTACACAAAACCTTACAGAGACACCAAAGCTTCAGTGATTGATCCACATCCAGTTCCCTACAATACCCAATGGAGAAATGATGACATCACTTAAGCCACGCCCACCGAGAACAGGAAGTGTCATGTTTTACTCTGAATGGCCTCTATTTGACCCCTTTGACCTAATCAACATGAAAATGTGTCCAGTAACTGAAGACATGTTGACATGACGTGGTTTCCAACTGACCCGCTTGGTGGAGGATGTTTGCGTGGCGGTGTGGAAAAGTCACAAAGGATACCATTGCCGTACGTTTGGCTCTAAATTCCACAGATTCAGCCGAGCTCCACCAAACTCACTGGGATTGATCCTTATCAGACCCCCAACATGAATCCTCAACAATCTTTGGTGAATGTGGCCTAATTAATCTACAGCGCCCCCTGGAATACTTTCAATAATTGGCTTTTTTATGCTTAGACTTAGACTTAGACTGACTTTATTGTCATTTTGCATGCACAGGGTGTATACAGAACGAAATTTTGTTGCATACGGCTCAGGACAATGTTTTGAGGTTCCAATGTTATGAGGTTACTCCAGAATAAAATAAAATGCAATATAAAATGTAAATATAAATATAAATATAAAATATAAAGTGCAGGAATGACAGTAAAATAGAAGTTATTTAGCTATGTACATGTGCAAGGTATGAAGTGGAGACCAGTTTTTGAGTGCAGTCCAGTTAAGAGTTCAGCAGTCTGATGGCAAGTGGGAAAAGCTGTTTCGGAACCTGGTGGACCTGCACCGGATGCTGCGGAACCTCTTTCCAGAGGGCAGCAGGGAGAACAGTCCATGGTGGGGATGTGAGGGGTCACTGACGATGTTTCGGCCTCGGGACACGCAGCGCTGGGATGAAATGTCCTGAATGGAGGGAAGGGTGATGATCCTCTCTGCTGTCCGCACCACTCTTCTCACGTTCGTCCAGTCGGAGGCGCTGCAGCCTCCACACCACACAGAGAGGCAGCTGGTCAGAATGCTCTCTATGGTGCTTCTGTAGAACGTCTTGAGGATGGGCGGGGACAGGTGTGCTCTTCTCATCCTCCGCAGGAAATACAAGCGTTTCTGTGCCCTCTTGACCAGAGACGTGGTGTTCACAGTCCAGGTGAGGTCGTTTGTGATGTGCACCCCCAGGAATTTAGTGCTGCTGACCACCTCCACAGCCGAGCTGTTGATGAGCAGTGGAGCGTGGCTGGGCCGGTTCTTCCTGAAGTCGACGATCATCTCCTTCGTCTTGTCAACGTTCAGGATCAAGCTGTTGTCTCTGCACCAGTCCACCAGCTGCTCCACCTCCTCTCTGTAGTCCAGGTCGTTGTCGTCTCTGATGAGGCCCACCACCGTTGTGTCGTCCGCGAACTTCACAATGTGATTGGTGGCGAACCTGGGGGCGCAGTCGTGTGTCATCAGAGTGAACAGCAGATGGCTCAGGACGCAGCCCTGAGGGGAGCCTGTGCTGAGGGTGATGACATCGGAGGTGTGTTGTCCGATCCGGACTGACTGAGGTCTGTCGGTGAGGAAGTCTAGCAGCCAGTTGCGCAGGGGGTGCTGAAGCCCAGGTGTCCCAGTTTTCCTGCCAGATGCTGTGGGATGATTGTGTTGAACGCTGAGCTGAAGTCCAGGAACAACATCCGCACATGAGTGTTCTTCTCCTCCAGGTGAGCCAGGCTCAGGTGTAGGGCGGAGGAGATGGCGTCCTCAGTGGAGGGGTTTCGACGGTAGGCAAACTGGAGCGGGTCGAATGTGGAGGGGAGTCTGGAGACGATGTGTTCTTTTACCAGCCTTTCAAAGCACTTCATCATGATGGGAGTCAGTGCCACAGGCCGGTAATCGTTGAAAGAGGTGACTTGAGGTTTCTTTGGCACCGGAATGATGGAGACAGTTTTGAGACAGGCTGGCACTGTGGCTTGGTCCAGTGAGGTGTTAAAAATGTCTGTTAGGACACCAGCCAGCTGACCTGCGCATTCCCTGAACCCCCGCCCAGGTATGTTGTTGGGGCCTGGGGCCTTCCGTGGGTTGACTCTTTTCAGAGTCTTCCAGGCAGAGTGCCTCCTCTTCCTGGTGGGGAACAGTTTTCTTTGCCGGAGTACTGTTCAGTGCCTCGAACCTCCCAAAGAAGTTATTGAGTCCATTCAGAAAGTCAGCATCAACTTCGCCCACTGGGGGGGAGGATGGATTGTAATCTGTGATTCCCCGTATGCCTTGCCACATACTCCTGATGTTGCTGGTGTCGTGGAAGAACTCCTGTATTTTCTGACTGTGGGTTCACTTTGCTAACCTGATAGCACGGTTCAAGTTGGCTCTCGCTGTCCTCAGTGCCTCCTTGTCGCCAGACTTGAAGGCTGAGTTCCGTGCTTTTAGCATTTCCCGTACCTCCTTAGTCATCCAGGGTTGTTGGTTGGCCCGGGTGATAATGTTCTTAGTGATGCTGACGTCCTCTGTGCACTTGTTGATGTAGGCTGACACAGTCATGGCGTACTCATCGATGTTGATCTGGTCGTTGTAAGTGGCTGCTGCCTTGAACATCTCCCAGTCAGAGCACCCAAAACAGACCTGGAGTGCCTCCATGGCCCCCTCAGTCCACACCCTCTCCTGCTTCACTATAGGTTTTATTCTGATCAGCAGGGGCTTGTATGCAGGAATTAGCATAACAGATAGGTGGTCTGAAGAGCCAAGGTGGGGGCGGGGGGCTGCTCTGAATGCTTCTTTGATGTTGGTGTAGGCCAAGTCTAGAGTATTCACTCCCCTGGTTGGAAAATCCACATACTGGTTGAAGTGAGGGAGAACAGTCTTCATGTTGGCCTGGTTAAAATCCCCAGCAATGATGAAAACGCCCTCTGTGTGTGAGGATTGCAACTCACTGATGGTCCGGTAGAGAACACTCATAGCCTCTTTAGTGTTAGCACTGGGGGGCACATACACAGCAGTGATACTAACAACAGTAAACTCCCTGGGCAGGTAGAATGGTCTGCAGTTAACAGTCAGAAGCTCGATGTCCGGGGAGCAGTAACTGGCAACAGTCATGGCATTTTTACACCAGTTGTTGTTGATGTAAATACACAGCCCCCTCCTCGGGTTTTACCGCTGAGAGCGCTGCTCCTGTCTGCGCGGAATGTAGCGAGCCCCTCCAGGCTAACAATGTTGTCCGGTATGGACGAGTTAAGCCATGTCTCCGTCAGAATGAGAGCGCAGAAGTTCCTCAACTCTCTCTTTGAAGACAGTTCCAGTTGCAGATGGTCTATTTTGTTGTCCAGAGAGCGGACGTTGGAGAGGAAGATGGACGGAAGCGGCGATCTGTGGGCTAGTGTTTAGCTTAGCTGTTAGTCCACTTCGACAGCCGCGCTTCCGCTGCCGGTCGCACCGCCTTCGCTTGCTCCTCCTCCGACTAGTGCTGCTAGGCGAGTCCGCTGCGCTGTGGGCCGCTAGGTCTTACCTCCGTAGCACTCGGAGGTCACTTAAACACTCCAGAGTAGTCGTATTTATGAGTCCAAAATCACTTGATCATCGTAATTCCAGCAGATGATATGCTAACTTACTGAGTGGATGCAAAGTTTGTAGCGTTTTAGGCGGCGTATTTTGCTCAAATACTCGCAAGTTGTCGAGAGCCCATGCAGCCGCAGCCATACAGGACGCCGCCATCTTGACATGCATGTTGTATCTGAGCAATCTCCTCCTACAACTTTTGACACAAAAACTTTAGAATCACTCAGCACAGTCTTGAGGCATTGAAGACCAAAAGTTATGAAAAAAATTTTCGTACATCTAAGCATGTGGGCGTGGCCAACCCTCAAATCTGACCATTGGCCATGAAACATCAAGGTGCAATAACTTCCCCATACAAGGTCACAGCTGCATCACACTCTGTCTCATTGCAGACCAACCCACATCATGTTCACATGGACAATTGGTGACATCACCTTAGCCCCAGCCCCTTTCAAACAGGAAGTCGCCTGTTTTTCTGCAGGATGTCAGAAGCCGGAGCAGCACTGAGCTGTGAGGGCCACCAATTCTGCTTGCAGCTTGGATTTATATTCTATCTTTGTGTGAACCTGCTTGATTTCATTTCCTGTCACTATGGTGATGTTGCACTGAAACCTCCCCAGAGAGGGAAAATAAAGTTATTTTGACAAAGTTATTATTTTCTGTGCTATATTTCACAGATAAAGCATATATTACTATGTGAGTTTTTTCCTAAAAATATGTTAATTAGAGTGTCCAAATTCTCATATAATTGCAATCTCTCTGTAAGAGTAGAAAAAAACATTTCTGCGTGGGATAATTTCTAATGTAAAGGTTCAATATTATTGAATCTTTTTGTTAGTCATGAATTCAATCGAAGTCTCAATGTAATGATCTTTGACTGTTTTGGTTTTGTGTCCCCTTTGCTTTAGAGCTTCCTTGTATCTATTTCACTAGCCTATGGTAATCATTCACCTTCCTTAAGTTTGCATAGTTGCTATATTTCACAGCTGTTCCTTATTCCATAACAAATGTATTTGAATTCAATGTCATTTTCTCCTAATCAATCAGTAGAAAAGGTCACTGCTTTTTATTATTTTTGCTGGTTCCTCATACTGGCCATACTTGATTCATGTGATCCTTTTCATGGATGACATAAAGCTGCATGTTAAGAATGAACTAGAAATAACTCACTGATCCTAACCCTGATATACAGAAAACTCACTGGAACATCATTCAGACTGCAGAAGGTTTCGAATTGTTTCCAAAAAAGGCAAGGTGATCACCGCTAAACACAGAGCAGCCAGCATGAAATCAAAAGGAATCATCTCTAGACCTCTGTGACAGGATTGTCTTGAGACATAAATCTGGAGAAGGATCCAGAACCTGCCCTGTTTTTAACACAGGAGGACTGAAGCTGGTTTTTGAGTCTTCAGGATGGCCGAATGCTCTTGTCCTCTGCCACAGAGTCCTTCTGGCATGACAGATCCCACTTCTGACATCAAGAATGTGGTGGAAATTCCTTATCAAACAGCAAGAGAAACCACTCAAGAATTGATAAAGTTTCAACTTTATCTTTCAAGTGTTTTATTTGAAGGCAGTCAAAGAACTTTGAATCCAACAGAGTCTGGAAAAGCAGAGCAACATCTAACAGATACGTCCATTTTTAATACACTTCTGTTATCAGAGAGTACATTCCATACAAGAACACTGTTCTGGACAGAGAAGCAGAAGTGGCAACATCAGCCGGTTTGGTCCGGTTCTAATCAGTTCTTATGGTAAGTAACTCTTCACGCTACCAGGAAAACGTCCTTGGCCGAATCCTGGAAGATTCTGCAACAACTTGAACACTTTGTAAAAAAGTGACAAAAACGAGAACAGACAGTGACTTACTCAAAGATTTCCACTTCACAGACAAACAAACTGAAGGTATATAAAGTCTGTGTTTCCATCTCTGAGACATCCTGTGACCAGAAACTGCTGCTGGAACAGACTCTTCAACTAATCATCAAAACAAGGTGACATTTAAAGTCCTACTGCTCATCATGATGCTTTATGTCTTGATTGAGTTGATCAGCTTCTATGCACCACAAATCTGGAACAAACTGCCAGAATATTGCAGCTGAAACATTTAGTTCCTTTAAATCTTGACTGACACGTCACCTTTTAGAGTTGCTCTGAGAAAATCACTTGACTAAATGTAATGTTTCAATTGTTGACTGTGTGTTTTTATGACTTTGTGTTTTTGTGATGTAAGCACTTTGAAATGACTTTTTGCTGAAATCAAATAAAATTTGATTTTGATTTGTGACACTAATTATGAACTTTCCTAACGATTCTTTCTACAGATGGCTGCCGGTCTTGTCTTCACTCTGCTTCTTGGTCTGAGCTTTGGACTCTGGGATGGAGCTGATGTAAGTATGGAGAAGGACTTAAATGGAAAAGATGACTGGTATGCTGGGGTGAAAGTAGTTTTAAATTCTTGCTGGTACTATGAGAAAAATTATCAGTGGCTCATTGTGCAAACCAAAATAAATAAAGTCATAAATATTTTACTGTACTATAGGCTACCCGTATGGATAACACAGAAGGAGAAGCACTTCACAATGTGGAAAAGATATGTATTTTGGTTCTGCCATACAGGGTGGAAAGCAATTAATTCCATTTATATCAATTGCTGTAATACCAGTAAAACAACTTGTCTAATTTGTCCTTTAAGTTGTTTCCAAAACCCGAACTTTTAATTTTACTTGAATTTGTTTTGAGTGCAGTTACTCAGTTACATTTGAATTAATAACCATCAATGAGTAAAGATAAACATCAGAAAACACCAGAAACATTTTCTTTAATGAGCAGAACTTTGTTTTGCTCATCACAAAGTAACTGAAGTAAAATTTTAATGAGGCACATGACGCTTTTAATTTTAGTAACTACATATTTAAGTGCAATTTTAAAATCCAAAATAACTGTAGTTTTACTTGAGTAGCCTAATTTTTTTGTGCTATTTCCACTGGCATGTATTAACACTGATAATTTCATCTAGTAGCATCTGCAGTAACGTTTTATCTTCAGCATCGCTATCTTTTCTTTTGAACAAATGATAATTGTTTTCTGCACTTTTACCAGGTTTTTATTTCGCTTCAATTAAAAATTCACTGTCCCGCGGTGTTTTCCTGGTTTTTATTTTAAAGTCTAGACATGATAAACTATTTATTGTTTGTCTTGTCCCAGAGCAAGCAGCATTTTGTACGTTTGTATAGCACCTGTGTAAAGTGAAGAAACTTTGTTTTGTTGGGAATTTTATTCTAAAACTTTGGGTTTTCCATCCACAGGCATGTCAACTGGAAGGTGCGTGCTTCTTTTATTTTTGAAGTTTCTAACACCTAAAAGACAACAATATAAGATAAGAAACTTTTACATAGATTGGCTATATTGGGTCATCCTTTCAGCAAAAGTACAGGACTTAATTTCTTTACAAAGTAAATTAATAAATTGTTTAGTCAGTACATATTGTATAGAAACATCCCATCCCACAAGGTGGATAGGTCCCAGTAGTTTTTACAGAAGGCAGCTAGAAACGCTAAGAAGGCAAATTATTTTCTGAATAAAATATCTGAATCAGAACCAATAAATGTGTCATTTCAGAGGTTTTTCATCTGAATATATTTTGTAATAACTGTCATCTGATAAAATCTTTGGTTGAAGTACAGTATTTTTAGTTGACTATTGATTTAACATTGATTATGCTTTTTTCATAATTATTAATTGACATAATTCCCATTTTCATAAGCTGTAATTTGGATTAATTTATTATATTTTTAATGTATTTTTTACCATAATGTTTGATGAAGCTGAACCTCTTGACTGTGTTTGGTGTTGAAATGATGATGATCATCAGGTGGATGTATTTACTTTCTCTCTTAATATTTCCCAGTTGCCGACTGTGATGAGTGCACTCCTGGTTGGGCTTGGTACGACGGTCGATGTTTCCTGTATGTGAATGTCAAACAGTCCTGGGCTGATGCAGAGGTACAACAGATGTGATGGTCACAGCAGATTTGCTACATTCAAAAGAATGTAAATTTATTGATATAACACAATAAGATTCACCAACAACAAGGTTATAGAAACTGATTTCCGTTAAACAAATAGAACCATAATTTCTAAAGGTCGATATTCAGCTGCACCAACTGTCTCACTGCACAGAGGAAAGTTTAACCAGTGTTGCCTTTTCAGAAATTCTGCCTCTCATTGGAAGGACATCTGGCCTCAATGACCAGTAGAAATGAGTACAACTTCATCAGAGACCTTATCTACAAAGCAAGTGGAAAACACACACAAACTTGGGTTGGAGCTCATGATTCAGCACAGGTGAGATTTTAAAACCATATAAATAACTCTGTTTGGTTGATGACTTTTTATGTCAAGATGCATTTCTCATGGCACTTTTTGTAAATGCTTTGAGACGACCTTTGTTGTGAATTGTTGTTATATAAATAAACTGAATTGAATTGAACAGGTGTTCCTAATAAAGTGGTCAGTTCAGTCAAATACATTCCAGTTGATCCTGGTTATAACACGATGCAGTTAATTGCAGATTAGAATAGCAATTGGTCAACAGTTATCTCAGGAAACCCAGTTTTTTGTTTTGAGCTTTTTAACTGACGTCACTGCGTGTGACGTTTATGCTGCTGGGCGCCATCTTGTATGGCCACAGACCAAAACAAACTTTTTCCGGCGTTTTCGTTGTGCTACCGACCGCGGTTTCAAGTTGGATATTAGCGCTCCGCGGAGTAAGGAGCGTTTAGGTTGATCCGATTTATGAACGCTAATTGCGGCCAGTTGTTCTCACCGCTCCCTCCTCAAGCGCTCAGAGGTTTACATTGGGACAGTAAATTTCCGAACCAAACACTCCTGTAAATAAATGCCTTGTGTCCAACTGATACAAAAAAGTGGTAATTCATGGTATTTCACGAGGCACACTATCCTCTATTAAAATGTTAAGTGACAGACTGGCGACCTTTCCAGGTGACCCCGCCTCTCGTCTGGAACGTTAGCTGGAGGCAGCAGCACCTCCAGACCCAGTAGGGACAAGGGTGTAAGAAAATGGATGGATAAATAATTTTAATATTAAATAATATGTTTTTTTCAGTAGCTTCCAAATCGTGTGCCCCATTAACTCAAAATCAGTGTGAAATTATTCTACTAGACTGTATAGATCAGCTTTATTACACTTTGACCCTTTTTTTATTTGAATAATTTTATATTTAAAAAATATTGTTTTTAAATGTTCAGAAAATGTATTACCTCAGATGATCATCACATTTGTTACCTGTAATGTTCAATTACATAAAATTCAGACAGGATCAATTTCATTACATGTTCACTTCTTACCTGAAATATGTTAAATACAACAAATATTTCCTTAAAGTGAGATCGATTTCATAACTTTTACTTGTCAAAGTTATGACAAGTAAAAGTCATAACTTTTACAGTTAACTCTGAACTGTTTAATTACACATTAAATGTTTACTGCAAAATTGAATACAATTGTTTACTTCAATCACATAAAATGTTTATTTAAAATATAATCTTTCATTACATGTATGCTTATTACCTGAAATATTTTAAATATCAAATTTTTACTTAAAACGTGATTCATTTCATTACCTGTTTACATGCAACTTGAAGTGCTTGAATCAAACGTTTCATGAATTTTTACCATATTAAATTATGAAATGAGAGAAAACAGCCACTTCCAACTGAACACATATTTCAACACAAATGGTTCATGTTCCTCTTCAGAGTCTGCAGCCTTGCTGAGCTTCTCTCCTGCGGTTTCCTCCTCAGCCTCTACAACTTGCTCCTCTTCTATAGCCTCCACTGTGTTTTCATTATTTACCTCTTCTGGGGTAAATAATGAAAACAGTCTCTGTAACTTGTTGATCCACCGTGGTTTTGCTGCATCGCCCCTTTAATTTACGTGCATGTCAGTCCGATGTCGTGGCGTTTACCTCGCAGTGACCCAGATTCAGTTTGGATTGAGCTGATCCATTTCATACGTCGGTTTGCCTTTAAGAGGTCATATCAGAACACATCAGTATTAATGCTCTAAATTTGATAACACTAGTAAAATAGTTTACTTCACAATAATAGAATAACCTCGATGTTCACTGACAAAACCCGGACTATGCTACATAAAAAATATAAGCCCGACCTAAACAAGGTTGACCCACTTAAATGAACTCAATGTACCTGAACTTGAGTCACCCGGACAAAATCACAGCAAAACATTATGACACAACAGCAACAAAGCGAATGACACTCACCAGAATGGAAATATCTGGAGCAAACTCGTAGATATCTTGGGATGTTGGACAACGTAATATCAGGACGTCTCACCGCTGATACCCGGGACATTCATCTCCTTTTTGTTAGCTCCGATAGTTTAGGCATCTCCCGTTGTTTACAGGCAGGAAAACAGTGAAACGAAAGTCCGTTTTCCATCTTTTTACAGTTTTGGTTGTGCGATCGGACATTACATCCAATAACGCAGCAAGTTCGTACCATTGCTAATTAATTTTAAGAAACTTAGATTCAAAAATTCAAACTATCTGTGAGACAGTTGTTTTGTCGGTTATGTATATGGCCTCACAAGATGGCGCTCATATCCCTACGCCTAGAGCAGTGACATCGCGTTCCTAAGCTCTATTGAATAACTGACTATGCTAAACTCCCTCATGCTGAGGAAGCATGTGGCAACAGTGCAGAGGAATGAGAGGAGACCTCCAACAGAACCAGAACCTGCCTCTGTTTTCCACCAGCTGCTCTGACCAGCTGAGGGTTTTAAATATAAACGATCCAAACACAGTTCATGTTTTCTATAATGAGTGACAGAAGTCTAGGTTGGTTCTGTGTGATTTGTTTGCATAGGAACTTAAAACTAAATGTTCTTTCAGAAAGGGACGTGGTTTTGGAGTGATGGTTCCAAGTTTGCGTTTGATCAGTGGTCCTACGGTGAGCCAAACAATTTTGGTGGAAACGAACACTGCATGGACATCAACTTATTTGGTATTTATTAATGGGAAATCACAATCTGTAATTTAATAATTTTGTATAAATGTATGTATCTGGTGGCTTAGTAAGTAGGAGTTTGTCCTGTAATCGGTGGGTTCCTGGTTCGAACCCCCACTCCATTCATGTCTGTTGTGTTTTTGGGCAAGACACTTCATCTGCCCTGCATGCTTTCTGCAACTGATCAAATCATGTCCAAGTCTTTGTCAAAGGTTTGCAGTCAGGATTTGTCTCTTTGTCTCTTTACAGGACGAGACCATGTGAATGATGATGTCTGTTCCAAGGAGCTTCCCTTCATCTGTGTCAGACCCCTGTACCCTTCTCATGCCTTTTAATCTGAAATGCCCATATGGCTTTCCTACTGGTGATGTCACTTCCACCTGGATGTCAAGTCTCAATGACATCACTGCTGGAAGAATCTGATTTCACTTTATTTAAATAAATATTTTTTCTCTGAAATCTGATTGATTTAATTATAGGATTGAAAATATGTCAAAATTCCAATTAAGCAGCAACTTATAAATTAATTGGTAATAGTTCTAAATCTCAGCTATAACTTTATGCTGAAAATCATCAGAATATCAGTGCATCAGTATAGTAATAACAATCTATGAAATATGAACAGTTTTCATAAACTCTGTACCACCTGTTTTGAACAAATTCACTAGTGTCACAAATATTTTATACCTAATGAAACCTTGTAAAAATGTTTGTCATCATAAACCTCTGAAACACCAGAGCATCTTTAGTTAAAAATCTGTTGACCCAACCAGAATACTGCAGTTGGGTCGTTATTAGGTTTTACAGCAGGACGATGATCCAAAACACACATGAATACAGACATTTTTCAGCAGACGGAGAATCAACTTTCTACCATGGTAATCCCATCGCTCAGACCAAAATCCTACATTAGAGCCTCATTGATGACTGCATGTTGAAGCACTGAGGAATTACAGTCATCTGAAGTTTGTACAGTGGTGGGCCGTCAGGGCCTGCAAGGCCTTCTCTGCTGGCCTAAAAATATCTGAATCACAAACTGATATTAATTATATTTTGTCCATGAATACGTATTAAATAAATCCAAATGGTCTGTCCGCTTCCTTTCATTGCTAGCCCCCTGGCTGTGCTGCTTCCAGACGTGTATTTTCATATTTAAGCATTTAATCACATTTCAGCCGCTATTTGTTGCCAGGGTCAAAGAAATCTGCCTGGAGGCCTTCACAATCAGTTCTGCGGGCCCTGTAGCATAAAATAAATGTCGATCAAACTGTTGCTTCAACCAATCAGATTTTGAGTTGGCGACACCAAGGCCCTCTAGCAGGCGTACGGAAACGTCAGCGTATTCACACGCTCTGATTGGATAGTCAGAGCGTGTACTAGCCAGAGCTAGCAAGCTGCATCTGTAGCGAGCTGCACAAGCAAAGATATTGTTGTGTTGATTTAATAGCTGGTTTTCAACCCACAATGGGTGAAGGAGGAGAAGAAATGGATTTGGTTGGAGATTTACTGTCAAAGCCATTTTCAAGACGGACTTTTCAAGAAAAGCTGGACATTGTTAAGCTAGGTCAGGCAACTCCGGAGCTAGCAAGCCTGTCACAACCGGGAAAAGGATTTGTCCGCCACTTTCAGTCTACTAACTAAAACTTATGCCAGAAATAGGACCGGGCAGGCTCGACTTTCAGCATCAGCTTCGATGGCGATAGAAAAGGACTTCTTCATGGAAGTGAAACGCACAGATAATCTGCACAACAGAGTAATTGAAATCTTCTTGAGGAAAGAAAGGAGGATGGATTTTGTGTACAAATAATCAGGATTTTTGGTGAGTAAAATGTTGCTATATTCCTAAATAATATTGCAATTTTATCAGGTTATTTTTGATGCTTTATTATGTGTGTCGCAGCTGTAGAAGTTTTATAGCCATAAAATAGTTACTGAGGGTTGGATTGATTCAGACGGAGCACTGCTGAAGGCCGAGGTGTGAAATGCACGGCCCGCCACTGAGTTTGTATATCAGATTTTGTTCAAGTGTGCCATTTGGAGAGTCCAAATGGCACACTTGAACAACAGCTGTACATCCTCAAAAATAAAACATGTCCAAAATGACATTTCTTTTTGTGATATCTTGATCAGTCTTGAGATCCACAAGCAGAATACTTTATTCTACAGATTTATTGTATTTTCCAGTCCATACATTCAACACTCAATGTACATTTACAAGAAATAAAAATGAAAAATCTGGGTGAAGCAAAATTTTTTAATTTCATTTGTGTTACAGTCGTAATAGCTACAAACTACTTACAATTAAAGTGTTTTTGACTGCAGAAATAGAAAATGTAGCTTGTCATCTTCATAAAGAGACCAGGCTTTTGCATGAACTCCAAATTATTCAAGAACGGCAGATGATTTAATTTGGGTTTACCTTTTCAGGCATTTTTGGTGATTTGGTACTGCCAGTTAAGGGGGTAACAGTTTAGTCTTAGGTTGGATGTTTTGCACTGTAGTAATCACAGGAAGCAGAATAAGCTTGTGACAATTATGGAAGAAGAAATTCAGGAACTTAAAAATCTGGTAGCAAGCTTAAGAGCTGACAATGATCAGTTGTGACAAGGATAGGCTAGCTCAAGTGCTCAGCCGTCCATTTCTTCAACATTGCCTAATGTCTCTCCTACATATTTATTTTAGAAGGGAGGACCCTACTAAAATATTTGAGATCTTACAGGAACTGTATGGTTTTTCTGAGCTGTATGTTGCTCTTCCAGAGGCCTTCTTTTCCAGAAAACAACAGGGAGAGAGTCTTCAGGAGTTCTCCTCACATTAATGGGTTTTATGGAGAGAGTGAAGCAGTGTTCACCTGCTGGTATGTTAAATCCTGAGACTGTTGGACAGTTTCCTGCATCTTGAGTTGAAGCAGTTGGTGTGTACACAGCCAGATAGCACTCTGCTTGATGTTAGTGCTGCAGCAATCCAGTGGGAGCGTGAAGGGGGGTGCCTCATGGTGTGAGGAGCCGAAGAAAGTCGGTTCCGTCAGTATATGGTGTCCAGTATGGGGTTCATGGTGGTCCTCAGGTAGCTGAAATAAGACTAAAATGAGTCAGATAAGAGAAATGCTAAATCATCAGCAAGAGCAGCTCCAACAGCTTAGTGAGAGCATTTCTCAGTTTGGAGAATTACCGCCAGTCCTTACCATCCACCAAACTGCAGAGCCACAGCGCCCCCATTAGCAATCAATCAAACAGCTGCAGCTGATCCAGAATGCTGCTGCTGGCGTTCTGACTAAAACCAGGAAGATAGAGCACATAACACCAGTTTTAAAGTCCCTCCACTGGCTCCCTGTAGCTCAAAGAATAGACTTTAAAATACTGTTGTTAGTTTATAAATCACTGAACGGCTTAGCACCACAATACATTAAAGATCTGCTGTTGTTGTATCAACCTTCCAGACCTCTCAGGTTCTGGTTCTGGTTCTGCTCTGCATCCCCAGAACCAGAACCAAACGAGGAGAAGCAGCTTTCAGCATCTATGCACCACAAATTTGGAACAAACTTCCAGAAAACTGTAAAACAGCTGAAACACTGACTTCTTTTAAATCTCAACTAAAAACCCACCTGTTTAGAATTGTATTTGAAATGTAATCAATTACAAATTTATTGATGGAACTTGACTTAATGTCATGTTTTGATTGTTGATTCTATGTTGCTTTGTGTTTCTGTGTTTGTAATGATGTAAAGCACTTTGAAATGCCTTGCTGCTGAAATGTGCTATACAAATAAAATTTGATTGATTGATTGATTAGCACCCCCACCCAAGCTATTGGAAACTTGGTGCTTCTAATTGATTTCAGCTTGTCTTCATGCAGACGTAGTCATAGGTGGAGTGACAGTCACGTTTGGTGGTGTGGAAATATTGTAAAGTGATTTTTGTTGAATGTCACATTGATATATAGTCATGAATTTACCTTATGTATGTGTATGGTGTGTGTGAGGGTTAAAATAAAGTATTTTTTGCATGAAACTTTTTCTATTTGTCTTAATAGGTGCACTCTACATATAAATTGAAAATTTATTCATTTTACACATTTGTACCAACCCCTGCGTCTACTTTTTACATAGATACTGTTCGGGTCAATTTGACCCGGCAATCAGGTTAGTGCAAAAACAGATTAAAAAATGTCCAATTTTATATGTTTCTTTGCAGCTATGAACCATATTTCACCACACACACACAACACAACATACAACACACATACATGCACACGCCGACACATGCAAGCCCACTTTCTCACTATTCTCTTTACTTGACTAAGAAACTGCGAGAAAGCAGGTGTTCACACAACTTTTGACGGGAATCTTTTCTGTTCCTGTGGACAAACTCCACCCACTGTGAGTGACACTCAGCAGAAATGGATGAAAACATAAATACTCTCTGCATGACTCATTTATCTTGATTTTAATCAGCGAGTCAATTTGACCCTGAACAGTATGTGTCTCAAATTCAATTATAAAGATCACCCATTGAAAAAACAAGAAGTGTAAAATAAAAAAAATTACCAAAGATCAATTTCAAGGAAATTATAGTTTTTTTGTGTTTAGGTTTTTTCAGTGGACATTAAATTGTAAATTGAATTTTTTATGTCCAAATGAGTAAATGAGCAGGTTGTCATCATTGATCCTTAATTTCTGCGAAATAAAAAAACATCATTGCACAAATATTGATTGAAATAGTTAGTATTGGAGTTAATAATCAGATGCAAAAATGTTTTGGAGGAATTTTTTGGTTTCTGACATTATAGCATGATTAAACACTCCCTGGGTCAAATAGACCCATGAACATTTTTGCTGTACCCTAGAAACAAACATAACAGGAGGGTTGAAAAACTTTAAAACTGGTCTGTCATGAAGTGTATTTTTGTTCCCTTTAGGTCGTTTCAGCCCCGCTACCTGGGCATAATTACTCACAGCTGTTTTTGGTTTTTTTGATTGTGTTTCCCTGCGTATTGAAGTTCTCCTGTTATCCCCAGTTGTTGTGGGATCCTAGACGTGACTAGCCTTCACTTACTGTGCGTTGTTGGAACAGGTTGTTTTTGTACCAAGCACGGCAATTAAACACTATTTTACTGCTTTATTCTGCCTGTTCTGGACTCACCTTTCTTGGAAGATGACCGCTTCGGTCAGATGTTACGGGTCAATTTGACCCGTAACATTATAGGAGGGTTGAAAGTTTCTTTGTTTTATAGAGTATGGAAAGCACCTAAATAAGGAAAAAATAAAGGAAAACGGGAACAAGAGATATAAGGAAGCTGACGTCATTTTAAATGATCTTTTTAGTGTTTATGGAGGAAGATGACCTCACTGCATATTTGAGTGTTTATGGAGGGAAATTACCTCATTGTATTAATTTATGCACTTTGTGTGTGTTGGTGTGAGAAGTGTCAGGCCTGTGTGTGTATGCATGTGTCTTGGTACAGAAAGTGACAACAATGCAGATCTGTGTACTCATGTACCTATCTAACAGAACCATTGAGTTGTGTGTCTGAGTATGTGTGTTGCTGCAGCTGGGATCTGAGCTCTGTTATATATATATTTTTTGTTATTTTGTTTGTCTCAGTATTGTCTGTGTTGGCGGGTTGTGAATAAAATATGGAAGGAGAATGTGATGGAGCTGGGCAGACCCAGGGAATTGGAAACATTTGGGAAAGCAGATTATTAGCTTAGTTAACACAGTACTGGATGTACCAGAAGGGGGAAAAAGAAAAGAAAGAAAAGGAGGTGAGAGAGAATTTAGAGAAGCTAATTATTCAAGAAGGGAAACAGGTTACTGATGAAGTTCCATTAGGACCTTTGTTATGGGCCAGAGACCAGGGACGTGCTGAAAAATATGAGGAGTGTTACGACCCGCTACCCTCACCCTGGCTCGTTCTTAGTTCCTTTATACAGATTACGGGGAAGAGGGGCCGCAACATTAAGTGCGTAATGTTTTCCAACCAAAAGAAACCGAGAAAAAGAAACAAAAGGGCACCTGACGGAACACACAGTGTGGTGGGGCTTACCTTAAACGTCCAATCCGTAGGTTACGTTCCTCAATCCAGAACTCATCCATGGAGAAGGCCAGCCCTCGCGATTCCTCATACGTCAGGCGTTTTGTTTAATAGTTTTTATGTTTTCTTTGTCTTTAAATATGTAGATATATATATATAGTTTTCTTTTCTCTTTTCCTTAAAACATCCGCACCTCTGGTGATTTCAATGGTGGTTGGTCTTGGCAGGCGTGTAACTTCCCCGGTGCTTAAAGTCCTAGCGTCCAGCCGGTTTTCAAAACAAAAAATAAATAAATAAACAAATCCAAACAAACGAAGATAAACTTCCTCCCGGCCAAAACTTCCGACGCTCCCCTCTGGGTGGATCCGTCCCGAGGTGAAGGTACTCTCTTCCCAGAGCCTTCCCGCACCGTTTTAATCAATTTTTCCTTTTTCGAACTCCGCTGCTACCGCAGCTTTTTCGCACGCCACCATCACTCATCATTTTTCAAGGTGCGCCACCAGCCCAACTAAAACACCTGGGCTGGCTAAGCCCCGCCCCCCACCGGTGAACCGTCAAAGGTGCCAACAATAAAACAAAAATAAACAATCAGGAGGCGGAAGCAAAGTACGAGCATGTAACAGGAGGCAGGAAAAAATAAAGAGGGAGCTAGATTCTGGCAAAAGAATAAACTTAAAAAACAGAAAGAGATCCAGGAGAAAAATAGAAAGTACTGGTCAGAGCTGGCAGTGCTTTGGCAAGGGACTTCACATTTACAAAAGCATGGTGAATTTATTCAAAAAAGTCATGATCTTGAACCCCCTCCTTATAATTGTTCAACTCCTAGCTTGTATCCTGTTTTAACTGTTACAGGGGGTCCATGAGTCTTAGTTCAAACAATCCATTTACTTCAACTGGATCTCAGGGACCTTCTTTACCACTAAACTCTGTCAGGTATCTCCAAGGGAACATCTAGTAGTCAGGGAGGCTATATACAGCCATTTCATGATAGAATAGAAAGAGAAAATGCCGTTGAGAGCACAACCATTTTACAAAATGTTGGGCCGCCATTTTTTCCAGTAATCCCTCCCGTTCCACCACTGCAGAGTGTTCCACCCAGAGGACCTCCCTCCAGGGAGTCCCCACCTCAACTGACTGGTAGTACAGCCCCTGTAATAGTGGAGGCTAATCTGCAGGGGCTGTAGATTAGGAACCACTGCTGTATCAGTGGTTCCTAGATTCACTGATACAGCAGTTAACAGGGTTACAGAGTCAGCATTCAGCAGCATCACATGAAAAACCAATAGGAAGGGAATTGTCTAAGCACTCATTATCTTCAGGATGATTTAATAATAAGGATGAAAAGCTAGTTTTCAGGAATCCAGGGGATGAGGACACAGAGGAAAGGTATAGGGAAATTTCACCAATGGAGCATGAACCTGATGGGGGAGAACTGATAGAACAAGCTGAAGATGCAACTGAGCAAAAGTTAATGGAGTTTAATTCTGACAGGGAAGCAGAGACTGACGAGGAAAACTCCAGGACTAATCAAACAACACAAGACTTAAATTGTGATAAACAGAGAGGGAAAAAGCTTCGCCCCCTTTCAATTTCATTTGACTCTCCACGTCATTATAATTTATGATCTAGTCAAAAGCAAATGATTGCTGGGCAGTGGCCTTTGTTAGCTAGCGTTTATGGGGATAAATATAAGCCTTTTGCTTTTGGAGATGTGCAGGTCATTGTGGACAAATTGCCATCTATTGCAAGAAGTAGCACATTGTGGTTGGAAAAGCTAGATATTTTGACAAAAGGGCTAACCCTAGCACTGGGCGCCTACAGAGCTATTTTGGGCAGATGTGTCACTAGGACCACAGGAAATGAAATAGAAGTGTCTGACACCAGATTAACTGTGGTACTAACTGCATTTGGATGAGCAATCAGAGAAAAATGTCCTTTACCTACCCTAACAGCTGTTCCTAAATTTCAGTGGGACCCTGAAATGCGTCCTAAAGAGTTCCTGGATAGGGCCATGTGGGCGTGGCTCAGATGATGAAGAATTTGGAACATTGGTAGCATCCATATCTGAAAGATATGTTAAAGATCATCTTAAATCATGTACTTTGTACTCACAGTTCAACGTCAGCCCAACTGTTAAGCCAGACCAGGGTAGATTTCCGTTAGAGCTGAAAACGGGAAAGGAAATCATTATTGATTTCACAGACAAGATTACACCGGTCAGAGGGTTCAGGTATGTTTTGATGTGTTTAGATGCTTATTCTGGGTGGCCAGAGGCCTGGCCGGCAAGGAAAGAAGACAGTAAAACTGTAATTAAATGTTTGATTAATCATTATATTCCTAGGCATGGTTTTCCTGAAAAGGTCAGATCTGATAATGGCATCAATTTTAAGAACCGTGATCTGCAACAGGTGGAAGCAATGTTGGGGCTCACGCATGCCTTTGGTACTGTATATCACCCTCAATCACAGGGTAAAGTGGAAAGATTGAATCAAACGGTCAAAAATATATTGGCAAAAATTTGTAAACAGACTAAAATGAACTAGGTTGATCTGTCACCAATTGCTTTGATGTCTGTGAGGTGTTCTGTTAATCAGAGTACAGTGAACCCTCGCTATAACGTGGTTCATCTTTCACGGCCTCGCTGCTTCGCCGAGTGTTTTGGGTAGTTTTTTTTCACAGTGCATTGTGATCTGCGTCCTGATTGGCTAAACAGTCTCTGCGCTTCTTCTCTACCTGTGTGCCCATAATGTTACGGTATTTAAATATACGTAATACAGCTTGGCAAATTTTGGCAAATGTTTTTGCCCAGAAGAAAAAAGAGCGACAACAACTACCGATAACTATGTTCTTCTCTCGAAAAAGCACACCTGCACCTCAGGCTTCAGAAGAAAAAGCCACTAGAGAGCGGAGTCAGGCCGCGGCATCACAGTCAGAGGAACAGTGAAATACGTGAGTCACAATTTGTCCTTCTGTACTTCGTACTGATGATTAAAATGATTATTTTACTGTAGTTATTTGTAAGAAAGCGTTATATTTGTTAAAAAATGCTTAGGCCTGAAAACAGGTTTTGTTCTTTGGTTTCAATGTAGAGTATTTAAATATGCTGTATAATAATTGTAAAAAAATAAAGGTAACTACCTTTCATGGATTTCGCCTATCATGGGTTCTTTTCGGAACGCAACACCGGCGAAAAAAAGGGGTTCACTGTACAGGTTTCACTCCACATGAGCTCCAATCAGGAAGGCCGTTTCTTGGACCACTGACCAGACTACCTGGATTGACAGGTGACACACAGCATCTGACACATAAAGCATATTATGGTGAACTACAAACTCAGCCCAGGTCACGATGGTAGCCTGGGCTGAGCCAGTGTGATAGCTCATGATATTCTTCTGGTTTACAATGTCCCTGTTAAACAGCGCAATAAGCACATTTCCCCCGCTAACTATGAGGTGGTAAAGGTCCACGTCAACCAGTTACTTGCTTCACAGATCATTAGGGAGAGTAGCAGCCTGTATGCATCTCCCGTAGTTTGGGTAAGAAAGAAAGGTGGGAGTATTTGTATGTGTGCTGACGATAGACTGCTAATTAGCAAGACCCGAAAAGATTCTTTTCCTCTTCCACAAATAGAAGAGCCATTGGATGCATTGTCTGGTGCATGCTGATTTTCTACCTTTGATGTAGCTAACGGGTATAATCAGGTTCCAGTTGAGGAGGCAGATGGTCCAAAAACTGCCTTTTGTATCCCATTTGGGCTGTTTGAATGGAACCGAATGCCTTTTGGGCTTTGTAATGTACCTAGCACATTCCAGCGGCTAATGCAGCGGATCTTTTTTGGATCATTTGAAGGTGGTGCTGGGTTGACTACAAGAACAGGGGCTTAAAGCAAAGCTCAGTAAATTTTCCTTCTTTCAAAAAGGTATGTTACCTACAACATGTGATTTCTGGTGAAGGGGTTAGGAAGATTGAAGTAAAATTGAAGTCGTAGCCAAAAGGTCAACTCCCACAGATTTATTTCTTTGTGTTTAGTTTCTTCATTTTTTCTAGGGCTTTTCCCCTTTGCTTTAGAGCAGGGATGGGCAATCCTGGTCCTGGAGGATCAGTGTCCTGCAACTCTTAGATGTCTCCCTGGTCTAACACACTTGAATCCAATAGCTGAATCACCTCCTCAGTGCAATCAGAGTCCTGCTAATGACATCATTATTTGACTCAGGTGTGTTGAAGTACAGATACATCTAAAAGTTGCAGGAGCCCGTCCCTCGGGGCCTGGAGTTGCCCACCCCTGCTTTAGATCATCCTTGTATGTTCCTTGTATTTCAGCATCCTATGGTAATCATTCACCTTCCTTAAGTTTGGATATTATGTAAATAGATAGACCATCACGAACCACACTCCATACCAATAAGTGGCGGTAATGTTACTAACAGTTTGTTGCCAACCGCCAGTAAAACCAACAAGAAGAAGTTTAGATATTTGATGTCTTCCACAGCTGTTCCTTATCCAATAATCAATTCCTTTGAATTCAATGTCATTTTCTCTTTATCACTCAGTAGAAAAGGTCACTTGTTTTCAATTTACTCACATGGCTCAGCTCTATTTGCAGGTGTTGTGGTGACTTCTACCATTTGCATGTTTTATACTATACTTTAAACATTATTTTGTAACATCCCAAGGTTATCACTGGCCCCCTTTTAGCCCTCTTGTTACGTGCAGTGGTGACTGCATGCATGTTTCCCCATTTCAAGTTGCTGCTAAGTAGTGATGGTGAGATGAAGCCTCATGAGGCATTGAACCACTTGAGCCAACTGGTTCGAGAAAGGGTTCATTTCTTGAGGCTTCATGTGCACACGAAACCACCTACTGGCCAGGTGTATGTAGCCCAATTACACCGTTTTAACATGGGTAAGGGCCCCTGAGTTCATTAAACTCATCAAGTTATAAATAATAATTTTAGTACACTCTCGTGTTTTAAACTTATGTTGAGTTTAGAGTAATAATATACCCGTATTTCTTTCCCTTCTCACCAAATAGTAGACTTAAACAGAAATAACACACTCTAAGTATAGTTCTTAATAAATCAAACGTACACCTGTATGAGAATTAAACATGTATTAAACACATTAACAAATGCACAAACTGTGAAATACTTCACTCTTTTAAGTTCACACAATATATTAATTAATGTGGGCCCACAGTTCTAAGTTCACCTAAGCCGGCAATACTTAACTAAAATAGTGTCCCAACAAAACAAAAAGAAACCCCGTTGCAGGCCTGTTGTGAAGCGTGGAACTTGGCGCCCCTCTCCGAGTGAAACCCCGAGCCCTTTCAACACCTCACCCGTCCTCAGTCCAGCCAGCAAGATGTCCTCAGGCCCCAACCAGTCCGGTAGTCCTCAGGATTCGGGAACAGAGACGTCCAGCGTAGCCCAGTCCTCCAACCACTCCACCACTCTTTCCACATGCGTAGCTCGCTGCTCCAGGCGCTACTCCGTAAAGCTCCCACTTCGGAAACTTTAACTGAACTGTCCGTTAGCCGGGTTAGCTAACAGTCCTCAACGGCTATTCACTGAGTTAGCGAATAATAAATGCCTCAGCGAGCATTACATATAGTGTTCAGTGAGCTCCGGTCTGGAACTCACAGCAGCGGTAAAACAGAGCGTAGGGTTGATATACTTTCACCGACTGTCGAGCTGAAAGCCGAATTATGTACAAACCCGTTCGCTAAATTCTGTCACGTTTCTCTCTTTTTCGTGATCCTCCCTCTCTCCTTCCTGTCTCTCCCCCTCTTCTCTCTCCTCTCCTCCTGACCCTCAGCCAACCACGGACCAGTCAAGTTCCTTTGATCTACCCCACTTCCTCTTGCAACATGAGCCTTTCAAAATAAAATACAGTGAAAATTACTTTTTAAAGAACCTGAAATACAGTTTCTGGTTAACACTGATTAATAACATTTTTAGCATATTTAAGCAACACATTCTAAACTATCACTCCTTTGAACTTAATTCCTTACAAACACCTTTAGTTTGGACCGGGTTACATGTATAATCACAGCCAGCTGTATCTTAACACGTGTGATGCATTGAATTTTTGTCTATTATGGCTCTTGGGAATGACTTCACAAAAGGTGTAGGACGAAATCATTTGTCTACATAAATTATGTATACACATATGTGTATAATAAAATATTGTTTGAATGTATTCTCTGTGTGTAATTATTCCCAAAATAGTAGTGTCATGTGATATGGCATGTTGTGTAATAATGTTTTTCTGTGACTCTAGAAAAATGGCCTGGGCTTAATCAGGCAGAGGACAGTGAAAGTGCTTGTGGAACTAGGGAGGGGGTAGTGAATAGGCTAATGCTTGTGTAACTTGGATGATTTCATGCATTTTTATTAAGAAACAACAATTTCTCCACAGTTTTTGGTTTCAAACGATTTCTCTTTTTTGACACTACATGGATGAGGTGTTATTATTGTACCCCAACTCCTTAGAGCACAATAAACACCTCACCTTTACAGAAAATAAGAAACAGTGAAAAATACAGTTCCTCATAAGCAAACATAATGCATCTGCAAATGTTCAGTTCACCTTACCTTGTTAGGGCTTATCAAATC
The DNA here is from genome assembly GCF_003331165.1 of Xiphophorus hellerii. Taxonomy (NCBI): domain Eukaryota; kingdom Metazoa; phylum Chordata; class Actinopteri; order Cyprinodontiformes; family Poeciliidae; genus Xiphophorus; species Xiphophorus hellerii. The sequence goes on along the minus strand of NC_045672.1, from coordinate 32,160,451 downwards.
AAAATGTTCCCACATAGGAGAAATCCTCCTCTTTCTCGCCGGCTCCATCCTACTCCTATCCTGTCCTCGCGCTCCTAAATCTCCTATCTATCTATCTCTCTCCTAAACTCTCCAAACACCAAACTAACTGTCTCAAACTAAATAACCACTATCCAAACTCTGCTATCCAAACTATCAAAACTCTATCCACTCTCTCAACTGACCGCAACTCGCCTACAACAACCCACATTTTGAATGCAGCCTGTGGGGTTTCTAAAGCTGTCAAACCCCGCGCCAAACTCTGAGCCACTTCCCGAAGCAGTCACGTGGTACAGCCAGACAGCGAGGCTTCGGACGTCATCGTTTTCGGCTCCTCCCCTAAATGAAGCAAGCCTCGATACGCGCTTTACGGAAACGCCCCCTCCATTACTCGACACACGCCTCGAAGCCTCGGCACATCACGTAACATCACTACTGCTAAGCTCTTAAGCAGGTGCAGCTGGTTATATGCTGCCTCTTGACGAGCTGACTATAAAGCTAGGTGGGACAGTGACCTCAGGGTCAATTGGACAGCAAGTGAGCTGCAGCTTTGTGGAAATGTGTGCACTTGTTTTTTTTTCCCCAAGCTTGTAGATGATTGGGTCCTTGTTTATGAAGATGCCAGGTTCATGGCTTCTCCCAGGTTAGATTGCTGGAGAATTGTCTCTTATTAGAAACCCTGGATTTTGTTATTTACACTCATTTTTTCATTAGGTTTTTCCCTGTCACCTTTAAGATTCTTCCTGGCATTATTTTTAAATAAAACTTTAACAATGCTCTCCTGTTTTTGAATCCCATTCCCTGGTTATTTGTTACGCTCCCCCTCAAAACCCTAGACTGCATTGGGGATGTAACACCTTTTTAAAAACTTCCTGGACATACCCCTGCTCAATAGTCTTCAGGAGGCATTTCATATAAACATAAACAAGCATTAATACAAATTAAACCTCACTCAAATATCGTTAATTTAAACTAAAAAAGGAGTCTCTGTTTCGCTTTGATTTTTCTCACTTTCGTTCTGTTTCTCTTCTACTTTTTGCCGTTAAAATCACTCCATATCTGAGATCCATGAACCTGCCACTCTGCTCGTCACCGTGATGTGCATGGCATTGATTGTGTTCATGTGATCAGAACGGGTTTGCTTTTCCCCTGAGTGGCACCAGAACCTGCTGCACAATCTCTGACTTGCTTCTATCTTATTTGCGCAGCAGCAGCTTGCTTTGCTTCACTCCCACCTGTGTGCCATGATCCTCTGAGCATGGATGTGGCGCAAAGTGCACCGACATGAAATTATGCAGAAAATACAGATACCTGTTGAGGAAAGCTGTTACCATGGAAACAGATTTTATTCTTAAATGATTCAGTCTATCACCTCTCACCTAAAGTCTCTTCTTAGACTGAAACTGCTGCACATCTGTAGCACTACCTTAACATTTCACATACTGCGCTGCACCGTTATACTTTTGTCAATGCTGCCTTCAGTGAGTGTGGGAAACTTTGGTATCCAAGAGCAGGATCCATCAAAGAGTCGCATCGCTACCCCTGCACCGGAACATCATTAAGACTGCAGAAGCTTTCTAATTGTTTCCAAAAAAGGCAAGGTGAACACAGCTAATCAAAAGGAATCATCTCTAGACCTCTGTGACAGGATTGTCTTGAGACATAAATCTGGAGAAGGATCCAGAACCTGCCCTGTTTTTAACACAGGAGGACTGAAGCTGGTTTTTGAGTCTTCAGGATGGCCGAATGCTCTTGTCCTCTGCCACAGAGTCCTTCTGGCATGACAGATCCCACTTCTGACACCAGGAATGTGGTGGAAATTCCTTATCAAACAGCAAGAGAAACCACTCAAGAATTGATAAAGTTTCAACTTTATCTTTCAAGTGTTTTATTTGAAGGCAGTCAAAGAACTCTGAATCCAACAGAGTCTGGAAAAGCAGAGCAACATCTCACAGATACGTCCATTTTTAATACACTTCTGTTATCAGAGAGTACATTCCATACAAGAACACTGTTCTGGACAGAGAAGCAGAAGTGGCAACATCAGCCGGTTTGGTCCGGTTCTAATCAGTTCTTATGGTAAGTAACTCTTCACGCTACCAGGAAAACGTCCTTGGCCGAATCCTGGAAGATTCTGCAACAACTTGAACACTTTGTAAAAAAGTGACAAAAACGAGAACAGACAGTGACTTACTCAAAGATTTCCACTTCACAGACAAACAAACTGAAGGTATATAAAGTCTGTGTTTCCATCTCTGAGACATCCTGTGACCAGAAACTGCTGCTGGAACAGACTCTTCAACTAATCATCAAAACAAGGTGACATTTAAAGTCCTACCATTCATCACGATGCTTTATGTCTTGATTGAGATGATTTGTGATACTAATTATGAACTTTCCTAACTATTCTTTCTACAGATGGCTGCCGGTCTTGTCTTCACTCTGCTTCTTGGTCTGAGCTTTGGACTCTGGGATGGAGCTGATGTAAGTATGGAGAAGGACTTAAAACAATGACTGGTATGTCCCTGTTGTGAGCTTTGGCTGACTGATGTAGATCAGTTGGAGCAATCTGAGCCATCATTTGGTTGAAGTTCAATGAGGAAACTTTGTTTTGTTGGGAATTTTGTCCTAAAACTTTGGGTTTTTCCATCCACAGGCCGGATGTCAACTGAGAGGTACGTGCTTCTTTTATTGTTGGAGTTTCTATAATCTAAAAAACGACAATTACTTTGTGAGAAATTCTTTAAAAAGATAGGAAACTTTTGCTTTAATGGGTCATCCTTTCAGCAAAAGTACAGGACTTTATTTCTGTATAACGTAAATTAATAAATTGTTTAGTCAGTACATATTGTATGGAAACATCCCATCCCACAAGGTGGATAGGTCCCAGTAGTTTTTACAGAAGGCAGATAGAAATGCTAAGGCAAATTATTTTCTTAATAAAATAACTGAATCAGAACCAATAAATGTCATTTCAGAGTTTTTATTATGTGAATATATTTTCTCATAACTTTAATGTATTTTTACCATATTGTTTGATGCAGCTGAATGTCTGGACTGTGTTCGGTGTTAAAATGATGCTGATTTGGGCGTTCCATGGTGGCGGCGGGGTTAGCGCGACCCACATTCAGAGGCAACGTGGCCTCGACGCGGCTGTCGCGGGTTCGACTCCCGGACCCGACGACGTTTACCGCATGTCTTCCCCCTTTCCTGTCAGCCTACTTTGAAAAAGGGACACTAGAGCCCACAAAAATGACCCCTGGCGGGGCAATTAAAAAAAAAAAAAATTATGCTGATTATCAGAGCTATGTATTTACTTTCTCTCTTCATATTTCCCAGCTCCCACAGCACTTGACTGCCCTTTAGGCTGGAGGTGGTTCAACCGTCGCTGTTTCAGGGTACTGAATATTTCAAAGTCCTGGGCTGATGCAGAGGTACAACAGATGTGATGGTCACAGCAGATTTGCTACATTCAAAAGAATGTAAATTTATTGATATAACACAATAAGATTCACCAACAACAAGGTTATAGAAACTGATTTCCGTTAAACAAATAGAACCATAATTTCTAAAGGTCGATATTCAGCTGCACCAACTGTCTCACTGCACAGAGGAAAGTTTAAACCAGTGTTGCCTTTTTCAGAAACATTGCCTCCAACTGGATTCACATCTGGCCTCATACCACAGTACAGGAGAGTACAACTTCATGAGACAGGTTATCCACCTAAGAACTGGAAAACACTCATCAACTTGGGTTGGTGGTTATGATTCAGCACAGGTGAGAATTTAAAACCATATAAATAACTCTGTTTGGTTGATGACTTTTTATGTCAAGATGCATTTCTCATGGCACTTTTTGTAAATGCTTTGAGACGACCTTTGTTGTGAATTGTTGTTATATAAATAAACTGAATTGAATTGAACAGGTGTTCCTAATAAAGTGGTCAGTTCAGTCAAATACATTCCAGTTGATCCTGGTTATAACACGATGCAGTTAATTGCAGATTAGAATAGCAATTGGTCAACAGTTATCTCAGGAAACCCAGTTAGTTGTATTGAATAACTGACTATGCTAAACTCCCTCATGCTGAGGAAGCATGTGGCAACAGTGCAGAGGAATGAGAGGAGACCTCCAACAGAACCAGAACCTGCCTCTGTTTTCCACCGGCTGCTCTGACCAGCTGAGGGTTTTAAATATAAACAATCCAAACACAGTTCATGTTTTCTATAATGAGTGACAGAAGTCTAGATTGGTTCTGTGTGATTTGTTTGCATAGGAACTTAAAACTAAATGTTCTTTCAGGAAGGCAAGTGGTTTTGGACTAACGGTGCCAAGTTTGTGTTTACTAACTGGAGGCCAGAACGTCCAAAGAATGATGGTGGAGTCGAGCACTGCATGAACATCAACTTAAATGGTATTTATTACTGGAGATACAGAACTTGTAATTTAATAATTTTGTATAAATGTATGTATCTGGTGGCTTAGTAAGTAGGAGTTTGTCCTGTAATCGGTGGGTTCCTGGTTCGAACCCCCACTCCATTCATGTCTGTTGTGTCTTTGGGCAAGACACTTCATCTGCCCTGCATGCTTTCTGCAACTGATCAAATCATGTCCAAGTCTTTGTCAAAGGTTTGCAGTCAGGATTTGTCTCTTTATCTCTTTACAGGAGTAGAGTTTGTGGGTGATGCTGATTGTGTGACGCAGCTTCCCTTCGTCTGTGCCAGACCCCTATAACCTTCTCATGCCTTTTAATCTGAAATGCCCATATGGCTTTCCTGCTGGTGATGTCACTTCCACCTGGATGTCAAGCCTCGATGACATCACTGCTGGAAGAACCTGATTTCACTTCATTTGATCACTTAAATAAATGTTTTCTTTCTCTGAAATCTGATTGATTTAATTATAGAATTTAAAATATGTCAAAATTCCAATTAAGCAGCAACTTATAAACTAATTGGTAATAGTTCTAAATCTCAGCTATAACTTTATGCTGAAAATCATCAGAATATCAGTGCATCAGTATAGTAATAACAATCTATGAAATATGAACAGTTTTCATAAACTCTGTACCACCTGTTTTGAACAAATTCACTAGTGTCACAAATATTTTATACCTAATGAAACCTTGTAAAAATGTTTGTCATCATAAACCTCTGAAACACCAGAGCATCTTTAGTTAAAAATCTGTTGACCCAACCAGAATACTGCAGTTGGGTCGTTATTAGGTTTTACAGCAGGATGATGATCCAAAACACACATGAATACAGACATTTTTCAGCAGACGGAGAATCAACTTTCTACCATGGTAATCCCATCGCTCAGACCAAAATCCTACAGAACCCCAGTGTGCTTAGCTGAATATAACCACAAAGAGAATACAGAACATACAGTAGACTGCTTAAAAACAAAGGAATGTCAGGACTCATTAAGTAAAAACCTAGATTTCTCAAAATAAATGCAATGTGTCTTAAACTCTTGTGGCTACGTTTACATGTTTGAAAGTTAACTAGAAACCTAAAAATGTACATGCCAAACTATTATCAATTCCTTTATTTAAACTGCATTATTTTTTTATCATTCATCCTTCCATTGTCTACACCTGCTTGTCCTGGAAGGGCCGAAGAGGGCCTGCTGCACCTGGTCAGAGGTTTGTTTCCTATTAGAAGCTGTTGGTGAAAACAGCTACATCCACAACCTCCTCCTCATCTCAGGTCATCAGAGGCATTTGGCTGGCAGCCTTTGTTAACAGAGTTTTTCTCACTGTAAATGACACTTTTGCTGATATCTGCACATCTCTGCTGTGCACACTTCAGGGAACCTGTAATTCCATGGTTCCTTCTGCAGAATCCTAAGTAAACCTGGGTGATGGTTTATTCCTTTGGCTGGGATTAAGTACTGGATGCACTAACAGTAACCTTTATTTTTGAATCTTTAGCTCCTTGGACATGGAGGAGCCTTCTCTCTGCCAGTGAGCAGAATTAGGCAAAAACATTGAATCCTTGTTGAAGCCTGATAGGTCTACATCATAACATACCATTAAGTTTCTGCACTGGTGTTAAACACACAATTTTGTTGGCAGACGGAATATGTTACATTACCATATTTCTGTAAATGTGTGTACACAAACATAAAAAAATACAACATGGCATTAATATTACATTTTATTAAGAAAACAGCATAGATCTGTAAACATATTGAACTCCTTTTTGACAGTCAGAACATCATTCTATTGTCCATGGAAGAACAGCATCCATGAGTTTTAGCTTTGTACTGTAGGAAAAAGGGAAACAGTATGAATTTTGGTGCCTAAGAATGACTCTGGTTGGTTCCTTCCTCCTGCTCTGGTGTGTAATGAAGACACTTCTTTACAGTTTTCGCTGCCATCCTCCTCAGTCATCTTTGGGTTAAACTTCTAATGAGCACCTGAAAAAAACTGAAATAAGAGAGAGGAAGGCACTGGTTTGGGCCAATTAGAAAGATGATAAACATTTGAAAAGTTTTGAAACACATTGAAAGTTAAGTAGTGTACTGGTTATAGGTCTGAGAACAAGCACATAAACCTGATGGTTCCCCTTGTACACTCACAGTTAAATTAATAAGGACACACTAATGAATATTAATGAATATGTATTTTAATGTTAGTTGACATATATAATCACATTTGCCTGTCAAGCTGCAGCACAGCGTACCATTTATGATGCTGCACTCATGTTAAAATGAGGAAAATCAATATTTAAAATAAAGGCTGTTTATCAGAAAACCTAAAGATAAAACTCAGGGAGGATCAGGGTTGATTTAACACAATAGAGACAGACAAATAGAGCAAAATGTGATTTACATTGTAGTTGGACAAATTATTTACAATATATACAGAATAAACTTCCATCAAATAACTGGTATAATCTTCCATTAACCACAAACATTTCCAAATAAATTGACGATTAAATTAATTCACAAATGTCCATATGCTGATAATGATCCTGCACAAGTAGTAATAGTCCAGTTCAGTTTAACCAGTTACCAATCAAGAATCAACAGACTGAATCATTGATTAGCAGGTTTAGATTAGTGTTTCAGCTCACCTGCCTTACATGTTTTAGGTGTTTCCCTTCTGCCTCTCCTGGACTGAATCTGTGAGTGATTAACAACCTTCTGCAGTTCTTGATGGCTACAGAAGAGATCATGCAATCATTTTAATCAACTATTCTAGAATAGAGGCACATCTAAGCATATCAGTAAGAACATCAAGCTATTTAAAATTATTTAAAGCCCACCTGAAGCAAACCCTATACTTCTAGTCCACCACATGCTCTCCCAGACCAAGCAACAGGCCCCGTGCCATACCTTTATGGCACGGGGCTTTAAGAACTGAAATCCCACAAAATCTTGCAGAATTTCATACTTGGGCCTAGAGTGGTGCGCAGGAAAAAAAATACAATGGAAGACATAACCCCAATTATTAAAAATATTTGGTCTGCCCCAAAATATCCTGGGATACAATAGGCACAAAACATCCCATCCATCCATTTTCTTCCACTTTATCCAGGGTCGGGTCGTGGGGGTAGCAACTTAAAAAGGGAGGCCCAGACTTCCCTCTCCCCAGCCACTTGTTCCAGCTCCTCCGGGGGAATTCCATGGCGTTCCCAGGCCAGCCGAGAAACATTGTTCCTCCGGTGTGTCCTGGGTCTTCCCCGGGGCCTCCTCCCAGTGGGACGTGCCCGGAACACCAGGGAGGCGTCCAGGAGGCATCCTGACCAGACGCCCAAGCCACCTCAACTGGCTCCTCTCAACGTGAAGGAGCAGCCCAGACACCCTACAGAGAAAACCCATTTCGGCAGCTTGTATCCGCGATCTCATTCTTTCGGTCATGACCCAAAGCTCATGATGGGGGTGGGAACGTAGATCAACTGGCACTCCTTCCCTACGACAAACAGCATACTTTGATTCAAAATTGATTACCAGTTTTTCCCAACCCTGGTCCTCCACCCTGTTAATCAGCCATCAATTCAAATCATGTGTGCTGAATCAGGGAAAAACCTAAAATTTGCAAGGCAGTGTGCCTTGAGGACCAGAACCTGACCAAAGAGGAGGTGTGGTAGGTGTTGGTCATGGCTGGTGAGGAAAACGAAAAACAGATTTATATTGATGGTTAAAAAGTTGAAATTAAGAACTGAAAGAGAGGAAGATGAAGATAAAGAAATAAGAATATCTCGGACTAATGGACGTCAACGTCGAGGAAATGCTCAAGATGCTATCGGAAAAACCCGTGGATTGGTGAAAGAACTTTGGACAAAGACTACGGCGGGTAGACACTTTTGTGCTGTGCAATTTGCGCAATTTGCTGAAGTTGACCGCAATGATGAGGTTGAGCGCAATGACGGTAGCCAGTAGAATCAGGATGGTGAGGGCACAGATTGACATCGGAAGGTGTGTTTTGTTAGTACATCCCAATCCCTCCATGACCAGGAATGACGTCGAGGAAAAAGGTTGGGTTCCTAAAGTTCCAGAGACCTTGGTCCTGACATCTCTCTCAGATGGAAGCTTGGCTTTCTACTGAGTGCTGTAGTCGGCATCTCTAATATTTCAGAGGTGCTTTGTTGGAGGCTTCTTTGTAAGCCCCTGGGATGTCACCCTCTGGTGGACAGCTGAGTCCTCTTGCAGTGGACTCAGGTAGGCCTCTCAGCAACCTTCATGGCAGTATGGGTCGTCAGCAGGACTTGGAACGGTCCTAGCCACCTGTGGGATTGCCAGTTCTTCCTCCTGAAATTTTTGATAAACACAAATTCTCCAACTTGTAGATCATGAAGTCGTTTAGTAGCTGGGGCCGGCTGGCCTCCCTGCATCTGCTGTCTGATGGATTTCAGCTGATCTGTTAGAGAAATGCAATAATTAATCATATTGTCATCACAGGTGGTCAAATCTTTCCCAGGACTGCATGGGGGTCCCATGCCCAAATTCGGGGGACCTGCAAAGAGGATTTTAAAAGGACTGAGGTTATTTTTATGACGACGTCTCATTCTCATATACATTAGTGCAATTGGGAGAATGTGTACCCAGTACAGACCGGTTTCAGCACATATTTTTGTCAGTTTGAGTTTTAACGTACCATTTTGTCATTCGACCACCCCGCCGGATTGAGGGTGGTACGAGCAGTGTTTAGTTAAGTCCAAATTCAACATTTAAGACAGTTCAGCAAGAATTTGATTTGCAAAATGTTTTCCATTATCACTAGAAATTTTTCTAGGCACTGCCCAGCGGCAAATCACCTCCCTCAAGAGGATCTTTGCTACTGTGGAGGCATCTGCTCTTTGAACTGGGAACACTTCAACCCATTTTGAAAATATGTCAACCATCACCAAACAATATTTTTTCCTCACATGTGGTTAGTTCAATAAAATCCATCATTACATGCTGAAATGGGGCTGAGGTTGGCTGATGTGCACCTGTTCCCTGCATTTTATGGCCTTTTGAAATATTATTTTGAGCACAAATCACACAGTTTTCACAAAAAGTTTGTGCTGTTTTTGAAAAATTTACTGTAAACCACAATTTGTACATTTCTCTCAACATACCCCCTTTTGACACATGATCAACACCATGCTTTTCAACTTTTAGCAGCAAGCTGGACAACGGCCACTGGGCGGCGGCCTTCGCTGATGCATCTGCTGCCCCATTGCCCAACGACACAGGGTCCTTTGAGTTGGTGTGAGCTGCACATTTTATCACAGCAATGGCAGCGTTACAGCATCCAAAAGGTCTGACACGAGTTTGTGGTTCAGAATGGGGCATCCATCTGACCACAGGAAGGAGCGGTGTTTCCACAGAGCTCCAAAATCATGAACAACTCCAAAAGCATAACGAGAATCAGTGTAAATATTCACTGATTTGTTTTCTGCAATAATGCAGGCACGAGTCAAAGCAATCAGCTCACAAGCTTGAGCTGACAGGCGTGGCAAGGGCTCAGCTTCAACCACACCGGAAAGAGTGACGACAGCGTAACCACTGAGAATGTTGCCTGTGTGGGGATTCCATGATGCACTGCCATCAACAAACAGAGTGAGTTCTGCATCTGAAAGCTGTTCCTGCTTCAGATCAGGTCTGGGGAAACACAGGACATCCAGTTCTGCAATGCAATCATGTGGCTGGCCGTCCGCGGGCGTTGGCAAAAGAGTAGCTGGATTTAAAACTGTACAGCAGTTGACAGCTTTCTCTGCAGCAGCCACCTGCACAGAGACAATGGGGCAAGCTGGCTGCTACAGCGTCCAGTTTATATGAGAAATAAGCGGCTGGTTTCAATCGGTCACCATGTTTTTGGAGCAAAACAGAAGTCATGCAGCCACCTCGCTCATCCACCATCTGTGTAAACGGATGAGTTGGATCGGGAATGCCCAGAGTGGGTGCTGTTTGTAATTGCTTTTTTAGAGCTTCAAATGATGTTAATGCTGCAGCTGTCCATGTAACCTTAGAGCTCATCAACAAACCTTTTTCATGACATATTTCTCTCAGAGGTTTTTCTAACTCAGCATAACTTGGAATGAAATGTCTACAATAACCACGCAAATCTAAAAATGACATCAACTGTTTCTTAGTTTGTGGGAGGGGTAGCTGAACTGTAGCTGAAACACGTTTTTCAGAGATAGTCCTGCCTTGTTCAGAGATCACATGTCCAAGAAAAGTCACACAGGGCTGCACAAACTGCAATTTAGTCTTGCTGACCTTGTGTCTATTATCAGCAAGGAAATTGAGCAATTTCAAGCTTCCGTTTTTGCATAATTCAACAGTAGGTGCTGCCAAGAGTAAATCATCGACATATTGCAACAGGGCACTTTTTGGATGTAAAGTCAGAGCTGCTAAGTCAGTGGTTCTTAGCCGGGGTTTGATCAAACCCTAGGGGTTCGGTGAGTCGGTCTCAGGGGTGCGGCGGAGCCTCCGCCATGGAGGTCAAGACACACCCGACTTATTATGTAAATCTGATACTCGGAACAGCGGCCAAAGGTAAATGATCCCAAATTCTTCTTTCAAATGACACCATCAGTGACAGAATAGAGTTCATGAGTAAAGACATCTTGGCTCAAGTAGTCGCAGATCTAATTTCAAGTCCGGCAAAATTCAGCCTTCAACTCGACGAGACCACAGACGTTTCTAATCTAAGCCAGCTTGCTGTTTTCGTGCGCTATGTGAAAGAAAACATGATAAAAGAAGAGTTTTTATTTTGTAAGCCTCTTACAACAACAACTAAGGCAGCCTATGTGTTTTATTCTTTGATCAAGGTGATGTTCATGCACGGTTCATTTTGTGTACCAGTAAAAAGACCATATACCTATGTCTTGAATTTGGAAAAAAAATCATATTTGATTTATCACTAAAGAAGGGTTCGGTGAATGTGCATATGAAACTGGTGGGTTCAGCACCTCAAACAAGGTTAAGAACCATTGTGCTAAGTTGTCATTCAGAGCTTGATGTAAACTGGTTGGTGACTCACAATAGCCTTGACAAAGCCTAGTGAATGTGTAGTGTTGAGGAAAAATGATTATTTTTAGTGCTTAATACAGTTAATCTTACGGCATGTGTAAAAGGTATATTCAACACTCTTATTTTGAACAAATTTCTTTATTTTGAACAGGTTTGTGTTAAGGATTTAAAATTAAACCAGATGACCAAGCATTCAGACAACAGGGGCCAAATGCAGATCTCTCAATGGGGCCTCCCGCTGTGCGGCCAGAGCACAGGAGGCCATAAAATTAGCATATCCTGCAGGGCAGAATCACTGGAGCTTGGGGGAGAGAAGTCTGTTCTGTTCACAGCAGATCAAAAGCCTGCCAGAAACCAACATCTGGGATGGTGTGAAACTACATTTTTCTAAGTATTAATACCATGTTTTTACTGAAGATTCTTTTATCTCATTTTAAAACTACTAATCTAGCAAATGATGAATGTATTTGAAAATTGTACTATCTGTGACTATATCAGAATCAAATGGAAATTGTTTGAATGAAAATGTTTTGTTTAGTATTAGAAAATTGCTCAGGATTTATGCTAAACGGGGTTTTACTGAAGATAACCTTTCCTTGAACAAAAAATTACTGGATGTAAGTCTCTTTGAGAATCTATGTAAGGAGAGACAACGGGAGAGACTTCGGATTTCACAGGTATCTGTGAAATCTTATCTCAGGTTTTTCTTTACCCAAATGACTGTGGAGCCCAGGGGGCCGGGACGCAGCTGTTGGCTCTTTTGTTTTACCAAGAGAGCAAATGGTCTTTGATCTTTGGCGTAAATTAGGGGGAGTTCCTAAGTTTCTCTGAGTGTTCAAGGTAGCTTCCAGTTGGCCGACGAGAGCTACGCCTTAAGTGAATATATTAAAAAGACAAGACACACCTTTAGTATAATACTTCGTGTCAGGAGTAAAAAATTCAGAGAGCTGCCTCTATTTTTGCTTTTTTGCATCGCTCTCTCCAAAGATGCGTCTTTGTTTTGTTTTTTGTTTGTCTTTGTCTTGTCTGTCTTTGTCTGTATAAGGTAAAGAATGCATATCTCTGTTCCTCTGCAGCTTTGTTGATTGATTCATGCGTTGCTTTGTATGGGATTAAACTCTGTGATTCTGTGACGTCAACGCGCAGTGTTGTTTCCTTGTGCCTGCACGCCGCCCGCTGAGAGGACCCGGAAGATTAAGGAAGAGAGAGCCAAACGTTTTGTCCAAAGTTATTTTTAAATTATTCTTCCTTAATAGTAGGAATGACCGTTAAACTGAAATGCAAACCAAAACTGACTGTCTGGATGAACAGGAACGCTAAAAAATGCATTAGCTAAATCTACCACAGTAAAGTGGGTGCTGCCAACTGGAATTTGAGACAGAATGGTGTATGGATTGGGAACAATAGGTGCACGAGCTATCACAGCATCATTAACAGCTCTGAGATCTTGAACAAAATGCCATTCAACAGGTTGACCTTTATCCCTAATCTTTTTTACAGGAAAAATAGGAGTTCTTACTGGTGAATCACAACATGGAATAATCACACCTGCCACCAACAAAGACTTAAAGACTGGTGTAATGCCTCGGAAGGCTTCAAGTTTGAAGGGGGTATTGGTGTTCTTGTGGTCTTTTATCAGATTTAGGGGTGATGTGGATTGGAGCTTGACCTTTAATTAGTCCCAACATCATATTTGTGAGCAGCCCAGAGATGATCAGGAAGTGTCTGAAGTGCTGGATGAAAACCAGTGGACTGAGAAAGGATCAGTCATGAATTATCATCAATCACTTCTTTTGAGGGTCGTGCAGCCAAATCTGCAATGATTTGTTCTCTGTACATTTGCAGAGACGGAGAGTCTTTGACTCCAGATGTCTGAATCATCCAATCTGTTGTTTCATGAGCTGATTTAGCAAAGGGTCCCAGTGATTTCCATCTGTCTTCTGGAGCTTTCGCCAGAGAAACATGAGGAAATGACTCAGGAGCTCGAAAAAATCATTGTTGGGCGGGACTGAGACAAACCAGTAAGAACACTGTTTTGTGTCTGTAAGAGCGGAAATACTCTTTATGGAGTTGTTTTTCACTGAGGAAATCTGGCGCCATAAAAGGTCAATTTAACCTTCCCTTACGTGCGAAGCCGAAGTGAGACGGAAAGAATGTCTGGGAAATAAACTGTTTGGATAGATAAGAATAATAATTGACTTGTGTTGCACTTTTGAAACGGAGCAGATGTTGGAGGTCAATAGGTCTGAATATTCCCAAAGAAACTCCAATACACACTCATTTGAAAGCTGATGGAATTCTTACGTAAGGACACACGTCAAATACGGGCAGCAATGCTATTGGTCAAAACTTACCAACTTGCACCAATGAAAATGAGATTCTATAAAACAGACTGACTTTGAGAATAAGATGAGATTTTGGGGAGATTTGACTTTGTACTGTAAGATGATCTGTGGAACAGTGTAATAAATCTCCATCCGCCGTGGCCTGCAGCTAAAGGACTCGTCTCTGAGTATTATTTCTTATCTATAAATACAATTAAGAGTTTAAGACCTTTTTCGATCCTACATGTCCAACACAAGTGTGTCACATGCAAAGTTGTGGGTGTGGAGCAGATGAACTCATCACCGAGCTTGTCAGCTGGACCTGTGGTTGCCCAGGTTGTGCAATGCAGGAGCTGCAGAGGCATTACATCAACTACTGGAGGCATGCGGTTACGCACGAACCTCAAAATAGTTTCAGTTTGTTGATCTGCAATGAGCCATTCAAAAATGTACAGAAGCATTGATAATTTAGAGAATGTTGTTGTCACAGTTTGTTTTTGAACTTGGACTCCATCTGCAGTACATTTGAGACAAAGAGACATTTTTAACATTAAATCTCTTGCCAATAGATTAATTGGACACACTGGAGAGAGCAGTGGTGTTGAAGTTGGGTCTGACTGGATAGTGGTTCTTTAAGTCCCTCTGGATGAGGTGAATCCTTTCCCAGTAGGGCTTGTTAAGGTTGGTTTTGGAGGAGGAAGGACCTTCATCATCGTCATCTGAGGATCTTTTTACATCCAGCTCCTTCAGGCGGAAATTGCGCGCAAAATGTGTTTGAATTTTCTGAATCATGCCTATGCCATAGACAAGAGCCAAGATGGTTTTCAATTCAAACAGTGTCAGCCGCATGGTGGAACAAAGGGCTTCAATGGCATCACTCAGGACCTATCCTCCTTTGCTGATGTCTGGCAAATATTCTTTTGTGATGGCAACCAAAGTCTCAGGCTCTGCTGGTCTGTATGCCAACTGGAGTCCCTGCTGGCCAGGAATTTCGACCATAGGGAACTGCTGGATGTGTCTGGGGACCAAGGCAACTGCTGTAGAGACATGTTCATGGTCCTCCTCTCCTTCAGACATCTCTGAGTCAGACTCTCCCCCTTCAGCTGCAGCTTTGCTGTCCTTGCTCTGCCGCTCCTTTTTTTCAGCCTGGTGTTATGAGATGGTAGGTCAGGATTGGGGTCAACAGCACCCTCAAGGTCTTCTGTCCTTTATTCTGTCCTTTTCTCTGTCCTTTTATCTTTTGTTCTTTCGGGAGGTCTACTTCGCTGGTGCTGGGGACAACTGGGAAAGGGTAAATGTCATCAGCCGGATCCCAGAAGGGGTTGGTGTGAGTTTTCTGTCCATTTGGTCGGTAGGGCGGTGGTGGATCTCTCAGACCAGCCAGTGATGGGTAGAGAGGGGTCAAAAAAGGCTTCTTTGGAGCCGTGTTGGTTGGTGGTGCCACAATTTGTGTTATTAAACTTTTTCTGTTCTGTTGCAGTTTTTTCTTGTAGCTTTTTCTTTTTCTTTTCTGCAATTCCTTAAACCATTTGTAGTTTATTCTGTTGTTTTTGATCTCTACATAAAGCTTCTCTCTTC